>NC_088931.1:3887500-4060000 GCF_038396675.1 Hydra vulgaris
GCGCAGAATTCTCCTTCGTAAAACCGGGACATCTGGCAACCCTAATATGTATATATATATATATATATAAATATATATATATATATATATATATATATATATATATATATATATAATATATATATATATATATATATATATATATATATATATATATATATATATATATATATATATATATATATATATATATATATATATATATATATATATAAAGAGTTCATGCCCAAAAAGGCTGCAAGCAACTACATTGAATATTGATTACATTGAATATTGCCTGTTCTAAGCATCTAAAAATTGATAATGTCTTCCCAAGACGGAGTATAAACTTAAGCAATTAGCAAATGGAGGTTTGAGGTACGAAAATTGGAAAAAATATTTTTATAGATAAGAAACAGTGCAGGACCAAGGATAAAACTTTGTGATACCCCAGAAATTACTAGGAATCAAGAAGTGTGTTGTCTTTCCAGGACAGCTTTAATTCTTTGGTTTGAAGATAATGCTTCAATAAGTTATGAATAATTTATGTCGTTAGTTGCTACCTTAATCATCCAAAGTATTTTTATATTACCCTATTTTTTTACATATGATATTTTACAAAAAAAAAATTTTTCTAATGATTTTCTTTTATTAAAAGATTAGAAAATAAACTGAAGATAGAAAACTAGTAGATTTTCCGAAAAATCTGATTTAAAATATCTTTAAATTTAGATGTTGTTGCATCTAGCAGTGCCGCCATGTTCCCCTGGTACTTGGGTTAATATGACAATCAATTACAATTATGTTGCTTCCAATGAAATTGTTGTTTTACAAAATGCAATTGAAGAAATAAGAATGATTGATACTATGAGAGTGGGAGCTTACAATATTACTTCCAGTGATGGTGCATAATGTTACTTATCTTTATTATTACCACTACCATTATTGTTACTTGTATTTTTTTTGTGATTTTGTTTAATACTATATGCTATTATATAATGTAGTATTATTATAGTTTAGCGTATCAGCAATAGTGTGTTTTTGTTGTCAACATGTCAACAACCATTTATTAATTGTTACATGTCCACTTAATCTGTTTACAAATAGTCATATTCAACCATCTACGGTTGTTTTACAATTTGAGGATAGAGTTCCTAATACTTGAATATTTTTAATTGGTTGAAAAACTTAATGGACAAATGTTTATAATTTTTTTCAAATTTGTTTTTTTATTTTGAGCATAAATTTTTCTTAACTATATCTTATGAAAAACATATGCATGTTTTTTTAGCATGCACAAACACAAATGTGGATCAAATATTAATTAAACATTAACAATGATATGTAAAGTAAGGAAGCATTTATTTGGTATATCAGAGTACAACAGTGAGATGTTGTGCATTGATTAGAGTGTATTCTCATAGCCACATAAGGAAATATTTATTACAATTTTGGGTTAAGAGTGAGGTACCTGCATAGCTTATTGCTACACTATACACTATCTATGATTGAGTCTAATGCACTATTTATGATTGGGTCTAATACGCTAACTATAATTGAGTCTAATGTACTATCTATGATTGAGTCTAATGCACTATCTAAGATTGAGTCTAATGCACTATCTATGATTTGGTCTAATACACTATCTATGATTGAGTCGAGTTCTCTATTAGTTTAAAACATGAATAAAGTACTTAAAATGTTAAACAAAAAAATATTCATTAGCACCTAATTATTGAAATTTATTTTTTATGAATATTTGTAGTCTTCCAGTAACTTTTCAGCAAAACTCACCAGACCTACATGCTCTTCAGAAGACTTGATTAAATTTGGCTATTTCATTTTTGTTTTTACAGTATTGATTCTACTTATTCTACTATTTAATTGTAATTTTTTGATTTTTAATTGTAAAAAAGTACTGTTGTGCATTCAGTGGTGAGTGATGAGGTATATGTTTTGCTCTTGATGAAAGGCTTTCAATTACATCTGGCATTCTGGTTTTCTCACTAAGTTTGCTTCATATAATGTATTTTTGAAAGTTTTGAAAAGTTATTGTCAAAATTTTCCTTTATTTCTATTAACTTCTGGACTACAACAATGTTTTATTGCTGGTTCTGTGTTGTTTCTTATCAATGATCTTTCTGATATGCTTATCTCTAAAGATTCTTGATTCTAAACCTTGATTAAAAGTTTTAACTATATTATCTCTAAAAAGAATTTATTTATTATCTAGAGTAGCTAAATTTGCTTATGAAACTACTTCTGTTTTCTCCTGAATTTAAAAATTCATTAATTTTTATTTGGTGTGATAACTTGGGGCTTGCAGTTGCTGGTGAATGTTAACCCAAACATTACTCAATTGTTTGCTGCTGTTAATAAATAAAATGTTGTTTATGTTCTTATATTGATGAATGGTATTAAGTTGTATTAAGTTTTACTTGATGTCTTTTTATATTATTTTTCATTAATAACTCTCATATAAACCTTATACACTAACTCTTGCAAAAATAGCATTTTACATGTTTTTTTTTTTTTAATAGTCTACTAACTATTCTTTTTACTCTCAACCTCTATAAATCTCCTATAAGGCTTTGAATGGAATACATTTGTCATATTCAGGCTGCTTTTAATGAGGTCCTATATTGTTTAAAAGAGATCCAAAGTTGCATTGCAAATGTTCATGTACCTGCTCTGACTGCCAACCTTGAGCCTCTGACCCATTGTTGTAAGGTCTCACTTGTTTCTATAAATGCTACTATGTAGCTGCTCAATTTCATAACTAACAAGTGATGGAGCATTGTTCCATCACTTGTTCCATCAATCAAAACTCAATCTTTTCATTCATCAAATTATTTTCTTAAAACAATGAACAGAGCTAGCAACTTTTATTTGTATAAAAGTTTTTTTATATATTTTTTTTGTTTGTTATTGCTTTTATATTGTATTATTAGGATTTTGTAATTTTATAAATTGCGTTTGTTATTGTATTCTATTTTATAAAATGGTCATGATAGAAGTAATATTCCTGATTTTTTTGGCCAGGTGATATTTTTTACATGTTATAAAGGCAACTTACCTAGAAAGAACACTGAACTCTGATATAAAATGGTCTATTTATATGTGGGTAAGAGTAGGGAGAGGATATAAATTTTTTTTTTAGTTGTATTGGAATAAATTTAATCAATCCCAGATAGTAAATCATGTTTATGTCAGAAAAGGCATTCAGTTTTAAAAAATTGCTTAAACTCTTTATTATTAGCCAACTTTAAATACAAAAATTTATGAGAATTTTTTTAAATCAAAAAATGCAAAACCATAGATTTCTTTTGTTTTAACAAGATGTTAAACAAAAGATGTTTCATAAATTGTCATAACAAAAAACATATAAGCATTTGTTATAATATTGAATCGTTGTCTTCATTTAACATTATAACTCTTCAATAGGGGAGCACTGCATAAACAATTTAACAACTTTTTATTACAGAATTTTTTGACCACATTTTTTACACCATGGTAGCAGCCATAAATCTTTTTAAAAAAACGAATCCTTGGTTACAAACCTTTTCAAATTATCTAATGTGGCTTTTTAGTACACAATACAGCATAAATAATTTAAATATTTGATATTAAATAGTATGCACAGCGGCAAGGGCATTTTAAAACAAGTACGTCTTATATATGCTATAGCTAACTTTATACCCACTTTCCATAGAATGTTGAGTTTAACCTGATTGTTAACAAGTCATTTAATGGCTTATGCATTACTGTTTATAAATATCAGTTATGGTGTTTTTTGCAAAAAGAATTATTCCACCTTTTGTGTTGCATATAATAATATCTAATTTTAAATGTGCCACCATTATTTGTTTTTTGTAAGCAATTATACTCTTTATTGATATTGTTGTAAACAAGTGAGGACCTTATTTCAAATTCTTTTGTGAACTCAGACAGATTCTTGCAGTCTTTATTGATGCTACAATGGAGAGCTGACATAAATTTAAAACACTTTTTTGAATATATTTGTTATTATTATTTTTTGAATATTTTTGTTATTATTTTTATTTTTTTGAATATATTTGTTATTATAATTTTTTTAAATATATTTGGTATAATTTTTTTGTCATTTACTCAATACTATTCAATGTATCTTAATTATTTTGAACTTTAAACCTGTCAATAAATTTGATTATTTTGTTGATTGATTGATTCACTAACATATGCTTCATATTATGCTTTAGCTCTACAACTTATGCAATATTACTTATAATATGAGCACTCAATATTATTTCTGCTCTCTAAGATATCACGTTGACAAATTAGTATTAATTACATTTTTTTTCAAAGTTTTATTGTAAAATAAAATTTGAAAGAAAAAGTTTTAGTAAAATTAAAAAACAAAAAACAAAAAAAATTTGAACAATGCTAAAGTTAAAAAAAGGAAATATAAATAAAACTTATACAAAACTTTGAAAAGTTCAATGTTATTTCGTTCTTAAGTTAAAAATCTATATTTTATAGTCGGCTAATCTTCATTCATTCCATTAAATAACGATTTTGTTTTTTAATTTAAAATATGTTTATTAGGATTAGGAAAAATTCATAAAATATTTCTACATAAAAATTCTTATCTTAAAAAAAAAAAGAAATGATAATAAACAAGAGTTAAGTAGAGGAGAAATTAATTTTTATTTCCCAATTTAATCAGTTTGATTCTAAGAAGACTAAGAATAAAGTTGTATAGTTTTTTTACATAGTTTTTACAATTTACACAGATGAGAGAAAAAAATTTCAAAAAAATGGCATTGTTGAAGTGTTTAGTTATTTGTTTTCTGTCTCAACTTTTAAAAGTTTAAAAAAAAGTTATGAGGTTGCTAAAGTTTTTTTGAATTTTTTTTAAGATTTTTATGAATAAATTTTGAGAAAATAGTGAAAGAGATTTAAAGAGGTTTGTTGTGTATTAGATAGAGCCGAAGAGGTTAAGGCTATCTCTCTTGACATTCCTAAAGCTTTTGATAAAGTTTGGCATGCTGGTCTTGTCCATAAGTTTTCTTCTTACAGTGTATCTGGTAAAATTTTTAAGAATATTAAGTCCTTCTTTTCTCATTGTAGTATAAAAGTTGTCCTCGATGTCAGCACTCTTCTTCATATCCTGTAACTTCAGGGGTTCCTCAAGGTTCAATCCTTGGCCCTATACTCTTTTTAATTTACATTAACAATCTTCCAGATATTCTCACATCTAAGGTGACATTGTTCGCTGATGACACTACCATTTGTTCTTGTCATGATAAAAAGCTAACACTCTCTGATTGCTTGGAGGGGGCATCTGAGCTTGAAAAGGATTTCACTTCTGCTACAACATGAGGTTCACGGTGGCTGGTGAACTTTAATTCAGATAAAACTCAATTTTTTTCAGCCAATCATTATCACAATAATTTAGATCTTCCTATATTTATGAATGGTAATGTACTCGATTAGTCATCTACCCTTCATCTTCTAGGATTAACTCTTACTTCCGATCTTTCTTGGAATCCATACATCAAATTGATTGTAAAATTAGCATCTGCTAAGGTTGCATCTCTTTATAATAATTTTTTTTTTTTTTCTTCTTATAATTTATGTTTAATTTTTTTTTTAAAGGTTTATTTAGGTATTTTCATTGCGATTTTCTTAAAAAAATTCAATGCTCAATTTATAAGCTCTTTCTATCTTCACCCTCAACTAGATAGGTATTTTTTTTATCAGGTTTTTCCTTCTCTTAAGTAATCACTAGTCCCAATATTGGATCAGTTTAACAGTATAGGATCAGTTTAATGGCTGAAAAACCATAGGTTACATTTAATTGTATTGTTTCAGTATGTAAGATAAAAAATTATTTAAAGAATTTAAAGTTAATTTGAATGTAATAATATTATGTACTTGTTGGTTGTTAAATTTACTTGTATGTACTTATTTGCTAAGAAATGTACTTGTATTGTAATATATGAACTTGTTTATATTTGCAATTCCATAAACTAGGATAATCTGTTTTTTTTGTGAAAAATACAAGAAGGTTCCTTTTTTTAACACCAAAATAAATAAAAAACTTGTTGTTAAGGAGTTGTTAGAAGGCTTGTTTTAATTCGCGGAGAAACAAGTTAAGCGCGGTACTACTAGGGTGGGAATCGAACTCAGAACCTCTCGCTTATGAAACAAATTACACTTAAGAAGACTTAGAAACAGCTATAAATAAAGTGAAAAACCATGAATTTATCATAAGGAAGGCTTCTAAAACATATAACATTTCATTCAAAACACTGCATAAAAAATTAAAACTTAGGGATCAAAGCATGGTGGGCAAATCAGGCTTGATAGTTCAACAGAAAGTTTTTTTTTTTAAATAATTACTTATGCTATTAAGTAGAAGAAAAAAACAGGGGTGATAAAATGCTTCTTGGAAAAAATAACAATCCAGGTGGTGAAGACACTGTAATGGTTCTTAACAAATTTGTTTAAGATCTTAAGAACAATCTAGGCTCAGGCACAAATCCACTTACAAAACAAATCTATTCATAATCTGAAAAAGTGTCACCTAGCTTATTATTCTTACCCCGTTTTAAAAATACGATTATGATCATATAAAATAAGAAAATTAGGATATTTACTGCATAGTGTTGATCAGACCTACAACTTTTCCAGGAAGCTGGGTAGTATGATGTTCTGTTAAAAAAAAAAGGTAGCGATTAGGATAACAGGTATCTTCTATGATGCATAAATCTTTAAAAAGTGTTCATAATCACCCTAATTGACAATAATTTTCAAGGTTTTAATATCATGTTGCAAACTTGTAGATTACATGTTGTAATCTTGTGCAAAAAACTTGTTTGCACCATTTATATTGTCTTACCAACTTTGAATAACTCAGTCACCATAATAATTTTTATTGTAATTTTTCTTAGTTGAAAATGTTCTAAACATGTTTTTAAATGCAATTAATTAACGCCATTTATATTTGAATTTATATTTATTTTTGAAGGAGTCCACTTGAGCATATATATGTGGTAATAGCTTAGCTATAAAACATTTAGCTCACAATCAAGAAGTTACTGTGCTCAATCTGTTTCTAGGGGGTAGCGCCCTTGTTTAAAGCTCTTTCATGTTTCTTTGATAAGAAAGAGTTGCAGTTATTTTTAAAAAATGAGTAGCTCTCTTGACTGTACACAGGACACAGGAGTATGATGGGAAGGTGATGTTATAAAAATAAAAATACAGTACACAAACAATAATGAAATTTTGGATTTAGGATCAGTTTTTAAAAAAACACCCATTTGGGTTGGGCTTCTTAAAAAAAATCCCTGGGTTTTTTACAACCCTACCATTATTAAGTGTGAGTTACTAAGAAAAAAGAATAGAGTTATAGAACAAAGAAACAGTTTACAGAAGACTTGAAAAGTTGTAGGTTGTATGAGTCAGGAAAACATAGAGATCGTAGAAAAGGTTGAAGTGTGGGGAAAAAAACTAGACACTTGAAAGTTTTTAGAGCATGCAGGAACGGATACAGTAAACAAATGAGACTTAGCTGAATGATAAATCAAACGAGAATGAGTTTTAGTTGATGGAACTAAAAATGATATCTCCTTTGAGCAGCAACCATGATAGTATTTGTAGAAAAGGGAAAGAAATGCAACTTTACAATGATGGGAAAGAGCCTCAAGCTTAGCAGATAGACCAAGTCCAACTACCTTTACAATAGGTAGTTGTCCAAATATGACAACAGTATTCCATACAGGGACAAATATAAGATTTTTAAAAGTAGGAAATGAAATCAGAAGTAAAAAAATGGCAAGCATGATAAAGAGAAGTAGTCTTAGCAGATGCTAGTTTAGCAATCGATTGTATATATGGTTTCCATAAAAGGTCAGTAGTAAACAATATTCCAAGAACATGCAAAGACGAGGACTCAGTGAGAGGGTTACCATTCATTAATATAGGAATGCCGACAGTATTGCGATATTTTTTTGCAGCAAATAACAGAGTTTTGTTGGAGTTAAAATTTACAAGCCACTGCTACTAAAAAAAAATTTTACCACATTTTTATGTTGCACATAAAAGAACAAAAGCAATTTCTCATTCTTTTCAAGTTTTTCTTATTTGTTATTCTATCTGCTATTCTATATGCTATGTAAAAAAAAATGTAATACACTGTGTAAGAATATGCAGTAATAAGATTATTACTGCATATTCTTAGTGTTAATTTAGAGTTCGTACTAATATTTACTGCTCAATTTAATTTTTGGAATGTTGACTTTAGTTGTGAAACTGTTTTTTAGAAAAAGTTTTAAAATTCAATTTTTGGTCATAATTGATCTTTAACATACATAAATGCTCAAACCTGAACCAAATTTTATTTTTTAATATTTATAATGTAGTTGATACTTTCTCCTATTTTTATTGAGTTTTTCATTTAAATTTCAATATTGGAATAAAAGCTACAATTTATTACATTAAAATGTTTTAATGGAATTTAAAACTAAATTTTTTTTGTTAATTTCAGTTCCACCTCCTCCAACAGTTTTTAATGCTACAGCAATATCATATGATTCAATAAATACAAGCTGGACACCTGTAAATGTCACAATTGATGGCAATTTAACAGTTAAAGGTTATACAGTTTTTTACAGACTAGCATTAGATCCAAACTCTCAATGGGATTGGGTATCTTGTCAGGTATTGTTACAATTCGAAAAAACTTTATTTATAACAAATCTTTAGTAAAATATAATGATGTAAAATATAAATGGCTTATAATTTATACATGGCTGGATATATTGCATAAATAAAATAAAAAGGCTTTTTTTTGGCTTTTTTTATGTTTATTTTTTTGTTTAACTTAATATTTATTGCAATTCATAACATTAAGCTGTTTTTTGACTTATGCAATTACACCGTTTGCAGAAAGTATTTCTGACCATTATTCAATACTAGTGACCATTATTCAATACACAAAATAAAATCTCTGAAACCATATCACTACATATTTTAAAAAACTACAAATAATCCTAAATAAAATTTTTTTTTTTATTTTGAAATTTTTTAAGCTTATTTTGTTTTTCTTCTGTTAAGATTTCTTTTTTTAAATTTTTTTTGTAGTTTTTTCTGCAAATTTTTTTATATAGGCATTTATATAGGCTTTTTTTAACTTTTTTTTTTAATATATGTAGCTTGTAAAGGATTTTTTTTATAAATAGGAGTGCAGAATCAAGTTTGCAAGTTGCTTTAAATGAAAAGATCTTGAGAATAATCTAGTTAAAAGAATATTATAAAAAAGAAAGAAAAATAATAGGCAAAAAAAAAACGACAACACAAGAGGATATTGACAAGTTTAATTTTAGAAAATCTTTAAGATCTGTTTCCGATATTTCATGTAGTTCCTGGTGTTTTGTTTTTTTGTGTGGTTGCTGGTATTTTGTATGGTTTTTTTGTATGATAGCTGGTATTTTGTATGGTTGCTTAACTAAAGCAGTCCCAACATTTTATTGTTCCTATATGGATCTAATCTTATTAATGCTCCAATCGGCTTCCAATGTTGAAGTTGTTTCTAACTTCAACACTTCTGCAGCTTGTAGTTTTGACACCATTCTTGTCACAGTCTAACATAAACTGCAGAACTTTCTTCAATCCTCTTTAATCTATTTAACAAGTGTTTAATTGAATCTTGTTTTCTTACCTGGTAAAAAATGACATTTGTGTCTTCAATATTCAAAAACTTTACTGATGACACAACTATAAATTCCAGTCCCAACAAAAATTTATCACTTTGATTGTTTCAAACAGATAGTGGAGATTGAATCTGACTTCTTTTCTGTCACAATTTAAGGTTTGGAGTGAGAGCTAGTGAACTTTAACCCCAACAAAACTCAGTTAATAACTGTTGCAATACTGTTAATAATCTTATTTTAATCTATGCCAATTTTAACTGAGTCCTCTACATTACATTTTTTTTCGGATTATTTTGTACTAATACTAATTACCTCTTATTTAAACCATGTATAGAATCTATTGTAAAGTTAGCTTCTGTTAATATTTCTTCTGCTAATGTCTTTTAGAAAGAAAAAAAATATATATTTTAAATCTCTTTTATAAAAGGTCAACAAATTTTAAATGTATTTAAACCAGTTCTAGGTCCCAAGGTTGAACCTCTGTTTCATTGTTTAAAGAATCTCTTTTTTCTTTTCTACAAATGCTTTACAAATACACAAAAAGCTACAAATGGTACCATAGTTACCACTAATGGTACCATAGTTACCACTCAAGTGAAGTTTTTTAACTATTTACTATAACTTTTCCTTCATGTTCCAAAATTTTTATAAGTTTTTTTAATTAAACACCAATACTTAATAGTTCTCTCTTAATCCTGACTCATATAATTTACTGTTCAAGTCTTTTGTTTGACTCATATAGTTTACTTTTCAAGTCTTTTGTTTGACTCATATAATTTACAGTTCAAGTCTTTTGTTTGACTCATTTACAGTTCAAGTTTTTTGTTTTCTTGCTCTTTAATTTTTTTACTTTTTAGTAAAGAACTTAAAGAGGATCTAATATATAATATATATTTGAATATATATATTAATTTCCGATCTAAACAGTTGTTGCTTGCAGCATTGTTGGAAAAAAACTTGTTTTTAAATAAATATGATCATGCATATAGGATTTGTTTAATTTTATAATCAGAACAATATTTGAAATGCATGACATAAAACTTTGTAATAAAATTTGAATGTTTATGTCTATTCACAAACAATTGAATGATGAAATATTTATAATTTGTTTTATTTTTAGTCTTTTAAAATTTAAATACATACATACAATATTGCGTCTAAAATTAATTCCATTTTAGAATACAACATATTTGGTGATAGAAAGGTTAGCTCCAACTACAACTTATACATTGAGAGTTTTAGCTTTTCATTCTATGGGAAATGGAATTAGTTCATATGAAGTTTTGGAAAGAACTTTGGAAGGCAGTTAGTTAAAATTAATATTTCATTCATTTTTTATTCTATTATTTTATTATATATTTAAGTTGAGAAAAAAAAAAAGAAATATATATATATATATATATATATATATATATATATATATATATATATATATATATATATATATATATATATATATATATATATTGTATATATTAAACCAGTTCAAAAAAAAAATTTTTTAATAATTAAGTGGCTAGATGTTTAAATGTTGTTAATTGATGAAAAAAAGTAAATCACTAAAGTTTCAAAGCATTATTCCAATATTTAGTAACAGCTCAATTAAGTTTACTTTTCAATGGGGTCCTAAAAAGAAAAAAAAAAAAGTTCCTTAAAAGTAGGTCAACCTGGTACTCAAAAGAAGCAAAATAATGTATAAATTTCAAAATAAATTAAAAAAATTTTATTTTTATTAAAAACTTGCAAAGATGTACTTTTTTTATTACTAGTTAAAAAAACATTTTTAACTAGAAATAAAATAAAATTTTATTGATTTTAATTCAAATTTTTTATTTTAGCTTTTTTCACTGATTTAATGTTTCAATCACTAATGTTTCAATCACTAATTTTTCAATCACTAATGTTTCAATCACTCATTTTTCAATCACTAATGTTTCAATAGAAATATTCTACTTTTAGAACTATTCAAGAAACAAAAAATAATTAACTATTCAAAACGCTTACAATCTAAATAAAACTTTCTTCCTCACTTGCACTATGTTCTAAATCTGATATTGTTACTGTAGCTAGATATACGCTTAACTTTCAGCAATGATTCTTGCTATACTGGGTATTATGGACTAGAGTATGTTGGGTATTAAGGACGCCCCTGAATTAAATTTATAATTATTGAGTGTTAAAATTCTTTTAAATTTTTCCAATTTCTTTTCAATTTCAAATTTCAATTGCAAAATTATTTGAATAAAAGAATTTTAAAAGAATAAAGTTTTTTTGTTCAAATAGATTTCTTTTTAAATAAAATTCCTAAAAGTAAACTTAATATTTGAGTAACTGGTAGTTACTGTAGTAACTTAGCTAGTTGTTTCAACTTGTTCTAAAGGTTTTTTATCATTTCACCTCCCTAAGGCCGAGAAGGCCACTACAGATGAGGAGGCCACTTAATTGTGGTTATAGCCCTCTCTTAACTCTATAACTCTGAAACATGAACCTTGGCAAACAAGGCCGCTACGCGGAGAAACAAGAGAAACAAGGTTAAACTAAATATAACTTTAAAATAATATTGGCTTCCACGCAGAGATTTGAAGTAATTTAAATTCAAAAGCGCTTTATATTGAATAAAATCTTCACACAAGTATATATATATATATATATATATATATATATATATATATATATATATATATATATATATATATATATATATATATATATATATATATATATATATATATATATATATATAGTATATATATATATATATATATATATATATATATATATATATATATATATATATATATATATATATATATATATATATATATATATACTGGTGTGAAATATATATATATATACTTGTGTGAAATATATATATATATGTATATATATATATACTTGTGTGAAATATATATGTATATATATATATATATATATATATATATATATATATATATACATATATACATGTATATATATATATATGTATACATATATATATATACATGTGTATATATATATATATATATATATATATATATATATATATATATATATATATATATATATATATATATATATATATATACATATAGTATGTCAAAAAAGTCACCCCCTGATGATTTTTCAATAAAAACAAATTTTGATATGCTTAAATTTAGATTTTTGACCTCAATTTTTTTTTTTAATATTGAGTTTATATCAAAAAACATTTTTATAATAAGAAGTTAATATTCTTAAACTTAAAACAAAAATTATCCAATAAATTAGAAAAAGTCAAAAAGTCACCCACTAATCATTTTATAACTTTTCTGTAGTTTAACTTAGTAAAAATGCAAACACAAACAAATTTTATTGATAGAAGTTGTTCTAACTAATTTTTTAGCAAAGTTTGTTGTCTTTTTAGGTTCTTAATAAAAAAATCATGGCGAAAAGTTATGAAATTCATGAATCAGTAAAAAAACTGATCCTGGGACACTATAAAAGTGGAAAAGGATATAAAACTATTTGTAAAATAATAAATGTAAAGCCTAATAGTGTAGGAATATCATTAGAAAAAATAAAAAAATGGGTACTGTAAAAAATTTGCCAAGATAAGGACACCCAGCTAAGATTACCTTACGCATTGATAGAGAAATTATTCAATAAGTTGAACAAGATTGAGGATTATCTGTACCAAAGCTTGCAAAAGATTTATAAACAGATCATGGTATAACTGTAAATCCTTAAACTGTTCGCAATAGCTTATAAAATTAAGGTTTTTAGGTAGAGTTAAAAGAATCAAAGAAAAGATTGGCTTGGGCTAAGAAACATTCAAATTGGACTATTGACCAATGGCAAAGAGTTTTATGGTCCGATGAAACAAAAGTATGTTTGTTTGGTTCTGATGGTATTGTATGCAAATGGAATCCTAAATGTATGAGACCAGCTGTCAAGCATGGAGGGGGTAATATTAAGCTTTGTTATAACATTTCAATATGATATATACTTTTCTTTTGCTTGGAGTGGTGTTGGCAAACTCAAATTCATTGACGGAATAATGACAAAAAAGGTTTATACTGTAGTTATAGTTTGATAAATATTCTGAAGTGAAAACTGAGATCAAGCGCCAGAAGTTCTGGCTTATCTCATAATTTTATCTTTCAACAGGATTCTGGAGATTCTAAACACACATCAAAGTTAGCTACTGAGTGGTTAAAAAAAACAGTATTAAGATGTTAGATTGGGTTCCTCAGTCACCAGACCTAAATACGATTGAAAATCTTTTTAAAATTAAAGTTGCTGATCAAAAACTATCCAGTTTGTCGCAATTAAAAGCAATTCTCATTGAAGAGTGGGAAAAATTTGACACACAATGGCTTAAAAGCATAGTAAATTCAATGTCTAAAAGATGTCTTGCAGTCATCAAGGCAAAAGACGCACAAATAGACTATTAATTTTATAATAGCAAAATAATTATTTAAAGGGGTGACTTTTTCTAATTTAGTAGATAATTGTTGTTTTAAGTATAAGAATATTAATTTCTTGTTATAAAAATGTTTATTGATATAAACTCAATATTAAAAAAAATTGAGGTCAAAAATCTAAATTTAAGCATATAAAAATTTGTTTTTATTGAAAAATCATCAGGGGGTGACTTTTTTGACATACTGTATATATATATATATATATATATATATATATATATATATATATATATATATATATATATATATATATATATATATATATATATATATATATGTATATATATATATATATATATATAATTATTTATTTTTAGCACCTCCAGAAATGCCCCAAAATTTGACATGTAATGCTGATTCAGCAAACAGTGTTAGTTTGAATTGGATACGAGTGAAGGAGTGGAGAGGAAATCCGAAATGTTACACAGCTACTTACAAATTGTTTGGTCAAAATGAAACTTTTAGTTATACAACATTTAATTCAATATCGCAATCAGGAAAGATTACTGGTTTAAATGGTTTTACCAAATATGAATTATATCTTTCTGCAGACACTAATGCTGGATCAGGGCCTCAGGCCTGGTGTGTGTTTAAAACCTTGGAAGGAGGTTGTGATACTTTATTTATTTTAAGATATTTATATATTTAACATATTATATATTTAACATAACCAATTTGATTTAAATCTTAATTATTACTAATTAAACCTATTTAACTACAGGCAATGTAAGGTAACAAGAATTCATCTCCGACAAATGGTGCAAGTCAATATTTATCAGATTTTCTGAAACATCATTAGTGATTGTATTATAGCCATCAGAATGAAGTTTTACCTATAGTCCACTACTTAATTCTAATTGGATCTTACAGCAGCAATGGTTATATAGAAAAGAAACATTCAGCAAAAACAAAGATTCAAAATGTTTTTCATTTGAGCAATTGTTGCCATGTTAATTCCCATGCCATGTTGAATTTGACAGCCAATATCAACATGGCACAGATAGATATTGTACTAAACATGCTAACAAAGATGTGTATGAGCCATCTTTAAGGCATCATAAGCATGTGATAGTAATTGCAGACTAGTACGCAGTGTCTTTTTAGTGATTCTTATTCAAAAAAATCAGTTACAAATGTCAATGTTATTGCAGCATCTACTAAGCATTTAGCAAAATTAAATTTTTAAGCCTATATAAAATATAGGCTTCTATAATCTATAATAATTTCTGTTTTCTATAAAAAACTTTTAACTCAGCTTTTCTTTTTCTGTAAAAGTTCATTGCTGCTTTATTTGAGAGTAAGATGCAGCTTGAATTGCATAGATCCTAAACCAACTGTTGTATTCAAGTAAATGCTAATCTGTATTGTCATTTGTATAGACCAGCACCAACATCTTTAATCAATTTTAGAATGTTACTTGTGGCAAGCAGGCACAAAGTGTTGCTGCCACATCTCTTTATGGTATATACTTGTCATTATATTATTTTGTTTAATTTTAAAATGCTGTCAGCATCAATCTGCTTTCTTTTTCATCCTCTGGTGAATTTTTCTTCTGGTTTTAGTTGTATCGCATTTTTTCTATCTTATAATTGATTAAATGTCTTTGTTTGTTTTATTCATCAAGTTTGTTTTTAAGAGTCATAGGAAACTTAATGATCAAAAGTTGCAAAATTTATAAATGCTTGTTTATCAATTGATACTTAAAATTCACTCATTAGTTGATTGAGTTATTTACTTTTGCTTGTGAAAGAATTTTTGTCCTTACTTTTAATTGTTGTATACTAGTAGTTAAAAATCAACATTAGTTGACAATCATCTCCGCTACAAAATATTTTTACAAAGGCACCTGTCCATTTTTCTAATACTTTTGAATATTTCTTTTTTGTATGTATTGTTATCACTAACTGGCTTAAGATAAACAGCCAGAAAAAGGTAAACAGTTATTGAATGAAAATTTTTTTAATTGATTAATTTTTGCATTCACAAGCATCAGTCAATGACCACTTGCTTTTTAAACAATGTTTTTAATAGAAAAAATAGCAATCATTACATAAAATGAACTAATCTATTGCAATTGAACAAATGAAAGTTATTGTTTATTACATTAACAAAAAAAACAAAATAAAATATTTTATTCATATATGACATTTACAAAAAATTTCTTGTGTTATAAAAAAGTTCAACTTATTTCGTTCTTCTATAGATTTATTTCTTTAATTTATTATTTTTTAAACAAATGAAGTTAGGATATTTTTGTTTTAAATTCGCAAATTACTCTTTTTTTAAACATTTATTTATAAAGACTTATTATAAATAGGTTTAATTAGTAATAATAAAGATTTAAATCAAATTTTTTACAAAGGACCAAGACATTACCTCTTGGTAATTTGTTTATGTCGAAAAATGTTCTTCTTGTATTTCAAAAATATTTGATAAAATCCAAAATTGTTTTTATAATACATGACCAAAAATGTATTTTAAATACAAAGTATTTAAAATTAAACATGTGTGTGTGTGTGTGTGTGTGTATATATATATATATATATATATATATATATATATATACATATATAAATGTGTTCTACAAAATAGAGTGCCCAATGTTCTTAAAAGAACAGAGCAATAATAAATTAAATTTGTAGAAAATTACTTATCAATTTTTTTTTAAGTTTTTCACAGTGTTTCATCATTATAGACTCTTCAAAAACCTTTTCTAGTTTTTTTAGTTTTGAGTTTATTTTTTCTATTTGAGTTGTTTATTTTTTCATAAATTACCTTTTTTTATATATAGTTTTTATATATATTTTATATAAAAATTACCTTTTTTTATATATATAGTTTAAGTTTAAGTTTCTATATTCAGTAATTAACTTCTTTAATTACAACGTCAAAAACGTAAAAAAAATAAAATTATTCAAGTCTTGATATTAATGAAGTGCAGTACCAGGCACTTCTATGCTGAAGTTACTTGGTGTATTCGATTGACTATTTTCAGTTTCGGATGGTATAGAATTCCAATAATTTACGACACCATTTTTGAAATAATGGAGTCATTCAGCACAGTTTGACACATTCTGGCTTTCCAGGCCAAGGTTGTGGCTGCATAGATTGTAGTGTGAAGTAGCAGGCGCTATTATTTGTGGAGTGAAAAAGCCAACTTTTTCAAAACCATTTATTATTTTATACTTATGTATAAGATATCCACGTTTGGCTGGTTTTCAAAGTGGTTAGCCCAAGGATGTTGAGTCTTTCTTTGTAAGAAAGATGTTGAGTCTTTCTTTGTAAGAAAGATGTTGAGTCTTTCTTTGTAAGAAAGATGTTGAGTCTTTCTTTGTAAGAAAGATGTTGAGTCTTTCTTTGTAAGAAAGATGTTTGAGCTGGGTAATTACTTTAGTTGTTCTGCGCTGGATTTGTTCAAATCTTTTTATGTCACGTTTGAAATTGGGTTACCAATGGGATAGCAAATTCTAAGTGTGGTCTAACATAAGTAGTATAGAACACTTTCTGATGCAGCATACCTCAGCTTCTAAACAAATTTTTTAGCTTTCTGAGCATTATATTCACTTTTGGCACTGCCAAACCAACCTGTTAATTGAGATTGTTTAAAAAAGCGCACCAAGATCATGTTCTGTGGCAGTGATTTGTAGTTGATGATGTGTATTATTTTCTTTTTCTATTATGTAGCTGCGTGCGGATTTGTATACTTTTTTGTCCATGTATCACTTTACACTTGTCTGTGTTAAATAGCAAGAGCCATTTTTTTGACCAGTTACATTTTTTCTGTGGTGATCAGGCCATTGTCATATTCTAGTGATTTAACTTTGTAGTTGACATGTTGTTTATGTTTCACTTGGTTGTGTAGTCTTTTGGTATCAGCCTTGAAACTGCTATATATTTCTTGTAATTTGATACTGCTTCTTGTACAGTATTACACACATTTTTGCACAATATTTTATACTCTTTCTAAATTGCTTTGTAAGTCTAAATCCCAGTGGCTTGGTATTTTGTTTAAAAACTGAATTTATATTTAACTGTCTCTCTTACTTGTGGAGTAGTCGAAGGTTCTTTTTTATCAGTGTAAGGCAGTTGCGTGGGTGGATAAAACATTTAATGGCTTCAGGGACTTGTTTACAAATAATATGTAGCAGTTTTCAGGCAACCAATCTTCAAAGTTGGTTAACCAGTCAAATGCTGAAATATAGCGTGGTATTGCATTATAGTCGGCTTTGTATCAAAGTAGTCTGTGGGTGTCAAAGTAGTCTGATGTCTGTCAGGATTTTAAAACCAAAGCAACCTTTAATAAGGCAGTGTGCGTGACCTTGTTTTGTTTAGCCGAAGGCTTCATCAGGTTTCAGTTTGAGGATTCGATTGCGTTTGTCTGTAATGATTAAGTCTAACATGTTTTATGGGTGGATCAGCTCTTGTCTTTCTAAATGTAGGAAAATTGACAACTTGAGTTAAAAGCAATTTTTTTAAACAGAATTGAAATTTCTTGTCTGTTTGATTATTCTCAATAATGGTAGCTGTTGCAAATCCTCCACCTATGTCTATTTCTTTGTATTTATAATGGCTCAAATTGAAATCTCCATATATTAACATTAAAACATATCCAAGTGAGGAAAGATTTTGTTTTGCAGCTATGATGGATTTGATTACTTTGTTTAACAATGTATCATAGTTGGTACAGAAAAATTGATTCGAAACCACATTTATGATGTGCCATAATTGCTCAATTTCTTTAGAGTTTTTTATATATATGGCTACACTTCCACCTTTTTTATATATATATTTTTTATATATATGGCTACACTTCCACCTTTTTGACATATACAATTGCTACATCGTAGTTGGTAACTGTGAGTTGCAAATCTGAATTTTCAGTGATAATATTGAAGGTCGGGAGCTTCTTTTGCATTGTTTTGTATTTTGATTGCGGTCTCATCTTTTTTATCGCTGTTAAAGGAATAGGTTATTAGCCCAGAGTCTTAGTTGTTTAAAGTTGGTATTTTTGTATTAAAGTGAAAGTGCTAACATTATGCAAGAAGTGATTTTATGAGATTATCAGAGGAACTGATGAGTTTTAGGCACTTAATACTTTTGTCTTCAACGTCGTTGAGGAATTCAATGTTGAGATGGCTGTCGATTTTACATTTTAATTAATAGGGGCTGGTTGAAGTTTTTGGTGCTGGTGTAACAGTAATTGTTGTTGAAATTGATATTGATTGGTGGCTGTGTTGCTTTGTTTTTTTTGCTAATTAGTGATCTAGATTGAAGTTTTCTGAATACTTAATTGCATTGTATCAATGCATAGCATGGAGAAGCCCAATGCTTCTGTGAATAATCTAACGATAGGGAGTTGACAGTTATTTTGCTTTTTCTCAATGTAAAATGTCATTTTTGCTATTTTTTTTAAGTTGGGAATTTGTAGTTGTGTAGTTCAAATTATCTGGTATATTAAAGACTTAAAGGTTTTTCAGAGTTTTTATTTTGATAATCTGTTTATAAATAGTTGCTATTAACTCAAGTTACATGTGATATCAGTAGGTTTGAAAAGATTGACCAAATCATTGCAACAGCACAGCCCATTTTTCTGACTAAAGAAGTTTGAAAATGTTCACTGATGCTTTCTCTGATCTGTGACATGCGTACTTATATTTAACAAGTTCAACAATTTGAACATCAGAAGGTCAGCATTTGATTTAGTAAGATTTAGGCCTCTCATTAGATAGTTGATGTCTTACTTTTTAAAAAAGTACTTTTAAATTAAAGGATTCTCTTTAACAGTACCTGTGTAACTGTAATATCTTAATTGGATTGGAAATTATTTTAAATGAAAAACTATTAAACAGGTTATATGGTTTAGAACTGTTTGCTATTTGCTCTTGTATCTACAATTCTTTAACTAAGTTTTTTTATATAAATTCATTCAAGAATTCCTTTTTGCAGAATAATTATCCAAGCAAATTATATTGCGGAAATGATTTGAAAAAAGATAAAGTTTATAATGCAAGAAAATGATTACAGTCGACTTAAAAGATTGCAAATTATATGAATCAGGAAAACAAGTCAAAGGAAGCAAATTCCAAAGCACCGATGTTTGAGAAAAAAAACTAGACAATTAAGCACTTAAGAACAGTCACAGTAAAAGGATCAGACTTGTTTGAATGACTGGTAACTTGAGAATGGATTTTAATAGATGGCACAAGAGATGCTAATTCTTTAAAGCAGTGCCCATTATAGTATTTATAGAAAAGAGACACAGAAGCAATATTATGATAATGTAATAATGGTAGGAGGTTGGCTGCAACAGCAGGTTCAACTGTGTTTACAATGCATTCTGCACCTCATCTAAAAGAAAAATGAGCAACTTTTTTTTGGAAGATCTGCCCCAGATATAGTAACAGTATTCCATGCAAGGGCGGATTTGAGATTTATAGAGATAAAGAATAGAATCTGCAGTAAGAAAGTGTTGAGCACCATAAATAGATGCAACCTTAGCAGATGCTAATTTTGCAATCAATTTGATATATAGTTTCCAAAAAATTCAGAAGTAAGAGTTAATCCTAGAAGATAAAGAATAGATGGCTCATCGAGTATATTACTGTTCATAAATAAAGGAAGATCTAAATTATTGCAATAATGATTGGCTCAAAAAAATTGGGTTTTATATGAATTAAAATTCACCAGCTGCTCTGAGCTCCATGCTGTAGCAGAAGTGAGATCCTTTTCAAGCTCAAATGCCCCCTCCAAGCAAACAGAAAGTGTTGGCTTTTTATCAAGACAAGAACAAATATTAGTATCATTATCAAACAATGCCACTTTAGCTGTGAGAATTTCTGGAAGATTGTTAATGTAAATTAAAAATAGTATAGGGCCAAGGATAAAACCTTACAGGGTACGAAGAAAAGTTCTATCCATCAAGGACAACTTTTATGCTACGATTGGAAAGGAAGAATTCAATAATCTTAAAGATGTTACCTGATACATTGTTATAAGAGAGAACTTATGGAGAAGACCAACATGATAAAATTTATATAAGGCTTTAGAAATGTAGAGAGCTATAGCCTTAGTCTCTCCACATCTATCTTTTTTTTTTCTTTTTTTTTTTTTAGATTATTCACCTCCCCAAGGCCCGAGGGGGGCCACTACAGTCGAGGAAGCTACTCATTTTTTTTTTGTGTTTTTTATTTTTAATTTTTTTTTTAGTTGTTATTTGTGGTGCAACCCTCTCTCAACTCTTTAACTCCGAAACACGAACCTTGCCTAGCAAGGCCGCTGCACGGAAAAACTAAGTTGAGCGCAGTACTTTCAGGGACGTGGTGGGAGTCGAACTCGGAACCTCTTGCTTACAAAGCGAGCGCTCTTACCACTACACCACTACCGCATCTATCTAATGCACAATTAAACTTATCAGTTATCTCCATTAACAAATCAGCAGCAGAACAAGAAGATCAAAATCGATATTGATAATCAGAAAGTATGTTATTAGATTCAAGATGAGAGATTAAATATTTGTAAATTGAAGGCTCAAAAACCTTACTTATCATGGAAGAAGACTAATGGGATGGTAGTTAGACAAATCAGATTGCTCTCCAGAATTTTTGAAAATAGGGATAACAGATGCTGCTTCCCAGCAGGATGGAAAACAAGACTCTGGTTAGTACATGTTAACTAGTTTTGAAAGTAAATATCATCGCCCTGCAAAACAAAGCTGCAAGACTTTGACAGGTATGTTGTCCGGACCACAAGCTGTAGAAGAGTCTAAGCAGGAAATCAGTTTAGCTACAGAAGCTGGAGTAATACACTTGTCAGGTAATGGATTAACCTGATTGTCAGTTATATCAAGTAGAAAATGATTAATGGAATCAAGAGAAGATATTAACGAAAAGTTCTTAGCAAACATTTCAGCTTTGTCTTTAGATGAGGGGACAAAATCTGAATCGTACAGGAGAGGTGGAATAACAGATTTGCCATTATTATAGATACTGTTAGACATTCTCCAGAAATCATAAGTGCCTAATTTCTGAGATGAAATTTTGTGACCTGAAAATATTGGGCTTTGGTGTTTGGCAAAACCTTTTTGCAATGGTTTCTAGTAATAGTAAATAGGAGTCTGTTTTCTAGAGAATTGTTTTGCTAATAGATATCAAAGTAAAAGTTGCGATCGAAAATTGCAGCAGTATAATGAGAGGAAAGCTATGGAGAAGAGGGCGTTTTGACTTAAAATTGTCAAGAGGGAATAAATGATTACATGTCAGTCTGAATCTAAAAAACTACATAAGAAGTACATTAGTGAGCAGGAAGACAAAAAATTTCTACCCAAGGGCCATCACGAAGAAAATCATGGAAAGAGTTCCACTCAGCTTTAAGGTAGTTGTAAGAGATACAATGATAGAGGGATTCTAATGGTGAAGAAAAGTGCGATAATAGTTTTAGAGGGATTAAACTGTTATCCGAAGAACCTAAGAGTGAATGTGGAGAAACTGAGCACTGACTAGATCAGAAACAAGACATAAGTCGAGTAGATAATATAAATGGTTTGGATTGTCTGGAAAGTGTGTTGGAGAGTTGACTATTTGTGTTGGAGATTGAGAAAGATAAAAGTTGTGGGCCTTAATGCCTGTAGAGCCACTGACACTAGACTCAAGCCATTCAGTGTGATGAGCATTAAAGTCATCAATAACAATGATATTGGCTGAAGGATAAAGAGAAACGGCTTGGTTAATTTGATCAGAAAGAACATCGAAAAGAGTGCAGTTTTGAGATGAAGGCAAGCGATATAGAACAAAGAGAAAGACAATAGAGTGAAGTGGTGCTAAATGAAAGCACATAAAGGAATATTAGGTGGATTTAAATCTAGTTTCCCAATAAATGGGTGAATTCTGCCGAATGTAAATACCAAGGCCAAGCATGTGACTATTGGAGTCTTTATGAATTGAATGAAGGTAATCGTTAATACTAAGATCACAAGCTGAGACAGCTGAACTCAAATTAGTCTCACAAAGAGCAAGTAGGTCAGGTGAACTTTGCAAGAGATAAGACTCAACAGAAGAAAAGTTACTTCAAAGACCATGAATATTAATGAGTGGTAGATTTAGAAAACTTGATGATGAAGATGGTTTTTTGTGTCTTATAGTTTTTGATATTTTAGTCATTTTTTTAATGTGTTAAAGAACTTGACTCATAGCACAGATAGTACTCAGTATACTATTTAATAGTCCAAGAAATTGCCTCCTTACTATTAATAAACCTTAAGCAGTAAAAAAAGGGCTCTAAATGTGGCCTTGACAATGCACACTAAAAGTTTGAACAGACATACCACCCATGCGCAACATGGCACTGTTAGTACTTTGATACTTAGTTGTTGATGGAATCAACCTCTCTGTGAGCTACAACAGAGTTCAGGAAAACTGAAATTACAGAAAACCCGCTTCAGAATTCTAATGAGTTTTAGAGCTGTATCCTCATTAGGAAAATATAGCATGAATTGCCTTGTCATAAAAATAGGGACACAAGTAAAACCCATGCAATGAGTCAATACGATCCAGCATTCAACATCCTAAACTAACCATGAGCGAGACTAGGTTTTTTCAAACCGAGAGGAGACCGAGATGAGAAGTTAGTACTTCTTGTGAGACCGAGAACAAGACGAGACGAGAAATTTAACAATTTTTGAAAACAAATTTATTAAAATCCAAGGAAAAAAATATATAAACATGGTTTTGACAAATAGACACAAATGAAATTTGTCAAATGTAAACAACTTTTTCAAATATTATTTCAGAATTTTTTTGCCAAACTTTTCCAACAAGACAATGTTTTCTTTGATTAAGATTATTTGTTCTACTTTTACTGGGTGTAAGTTGTGTCTGGATGATCGGACGACATTTCCACCTGAGCTAAAAACTCTCTCTGATTTAGTTGAACTTGCTGGAATAGCTAAAATTTGTCTAGCTAATGAAGAGAGTTTGGGCAATGTATTTGAATGCAATTTCCACCAATCAAGAACCGGAAAGTCTTTTTTGGCATCAGGGAGATATTCCCTGATGCCAAAAAATGTTTAAAAATATTTAAAATCTAATTAAAAATTTAATTTGTTTTTGTCAAAAACAAATTAAATTTGTAATTAGATTTATTAAAATCACGGAGTCAAAATATTAATTAATTAAAAAAACAAATTATTAAGCATTTTGTAAATTATAATAATTTTTAATTTGGAAAATAATATAATATTTAAGTCTCGTTCTACTTCTCGCGAAAATTTTCTATTTCTCGTTTCTCACGAGAAGTCTCATTTCTCACAAGAAACGAGAACGAGACGAGATCTCGCTCATGGTTATCCTAAACTTTAAACACATAGATGTATGTAAATACATCTACATCAGCCTAATAGATGAAGAAGAGGGTCAAAGGGGTCAAGGATTGAGGCTGGTACCCCTTAAGCCTTTGCCAATGAGGCCATTTGCAAGCTAGTAGTGGGGTGCATTTAATGTCTGCTCAAGATGAGTATTTTTATTGAGACACCATCTCTAGCCTTAACTCAACCAAGAGTGTTTTATTTCCAAGTTGGCTTCTCCTAGCCTTTGCTTAAAAAAGTGTATCTACAAGGCAGCAGGACATGAGCAGGTTGTACTAGGTTACATGTTACCAGTAGCAGTATAACCTGACCTGACATCATAGCGGCACTACCACCTTGCTGTCCAGCTTGGCAATTTTTTTAAAGCAAGATTTTGTTTTACTAAAGTAAAACAATAATTGGCTTAAAAAAGAAATCAACAATAAAGTATACAATAGCATTATTATTACACTTTGCCTTAAAATGTTCTGACATTATACTTGCCATTAAAAAAAAAGAGTTTAAAATAAGTAGTTCTTAGCTATATAAGTAGTACAAAATGTTAATGTTGCTATGTTAATAACTCTTGGGTCCCCTACCGAACCCCTTTTTTTCCTCCATGGTTGCAGGCCCTTTGCTACGCTACTGCAAATCTTATGATTGTGCTGTACTGGTACAATGAATGAAGTAATGTTGATTTGAGAAACATTTGTGACTGGGCAATGTTTTTGGGATCAGCAATGCAGAAGTAGCAATTGCTTAAATGGTTCAATTATTATTTCCCAATTTTCAAAGTAGCAAACTTCATGACTCTCTTTTTCCCCTGTAGCAAACTGTCACATAGAACAATTTTTTATCAATAACTTCTTGAACTGCATTTATCTAAATCATTGAAATTCTACAAAATAAAGCACATCTACATAAGAAACGTCTAGTCTATTATTTTGCGTTTCTGTGGTTTATTTTTTTAAAAAAAAGATAAAATTTAATATGTTTTCTTAATTAAATTTAATGGTTTTTGCATAAAGTGTACTCGATTTTTCTTCTTTAAACACAAAGAGTCATTAAAAGCTATTTTTACCACAAATGATAAATTCAAATGTCAAACTGTAGGAATATATATATATATATATATATATATATATATATATATATATATATATATATAATATATATACATTTTTTAAGAAATAGGAATAAATCCATAAAAAGAAGTTTTATTTTAAAAACTTTATTCGATTTTGTTTTATTGCATAGCAGTTGAATAAGTACTGCAATTTTCTGCTGAACCAAAATTCTCGCACCTAAATAGATCCTAAACCAACAAAGAATGATGTTTATGTAATATATATGATTTTTATAGAACACATCATTTTTAATTCTTTAGAGTACATACTAATTGGAGAAAATAAATAAATATTACTGTTTTTAGTTCCATCTGTTGGTCCTGTTATAACTGATTGGTATCTTGATGAGCACCGCCCAAGGGAGGCTGTGTTTATTTGGAGTCCAATACCTAATAATTATATCAATGGTAGATTGTTACGGTACAAAGTTTCTTATGGGATATCTCGAGATGGAAAGAACATTTTTCCTCCTGCAATGGTTGATGATTGGGTATTTATTCGTCTTTGATTTTATATATTTTTATTTTAATTTGTAAATACTTTAGCATTTACAATGAGTCAAACAAGGTGATGTTTCCTCTACATATAAAAATATTTAAAATGTTATTAAAATATTTTAAATAATATTTTCACCTCAGGGATTTGTGCTTGGACCGTTGTCATTTTTGATATTTATTAATGATTTGCCTGATTGCGTACAAAATATAACAAAACTTTGTGCTGATGATACTAGAGCACAACAAATTGAAAATTTGATTAAAAAAGATGACTGTCACATTTCTTTACTTTTACTTATGCAAACATATGCGTTTGTTTAAAATTTTTCAAATCAAAAGCATTACTTCAGCATTTATTTTTTCCAAATAATTATGTGATTGATTGTTTTTTATCTAGTATAAAAAACACATATTTATTATAAATAATAATCAGTTATTAAAATTTAAAACGCATTTCAAAAGAAACCATGCTAAAACATGATTACTTTCTTCAATAGTGTTTTAATCTATATACAAACAAAAAAATAAATGACATTATGTACTAAAACTCATTGGAATAAAACGGGTTTGAATAAATTATCAAGTCTGTAGAATGTGGGGTATACTATGAAGACTATTTGGCCTACAACAAAACAGAGAAGGCGAGCTTCGAGTAAAACAAAAAAGTTAGTTCTTCTTGACATGCATTTATTCTTTTGTTTAAATCAAAAAAATTTAGCCCAAATGGTTTTTTTTTATCATTCTCTTTAATACGAACACAATATGTCTTGTAAGTTTGGGATTACTTTAAGTATTTACAAAAACTAAGTATTTACACAAAATAAAAAAATAATATCATTTAAGTACATAAACTAAAGCAATAAGCTTAAGTGCATAAACTGACGCAATAAGCTAGAATATAAAACATCTAAGTAAAATTAAATAGCATAAATAGCATGGAATTAAATAGCATATAAATAGCATGAAATTAAATAGCAGTTAAATAGCATGAAATAGCATATAAACTATAAAAAAAGAAAAGATTTTGATTACTACATAAAAAATAAACTGCTGACTTGACAGAGTCTGAGGTCAGTAATTTTTATCTCAGAACTTTAGAACTTAATTTTATTTGGTGTTTTAAATAACTTAAAAACAGCAAAACAAACGCTTTATATAAATTTTAAATAAAATAATTAAAATGAAAACAATGTAAAAAATGTTTTATTTAAATTTTAAAATAATTAAAATGAAACCTGTGTAAAAAAACATTTTATTTTAGTTTTGAATAAAATAATTAAAATAAAAATAATGTAAAAAACGTTTTATTTAAATACTAAAGAAAATTTATGAAAATCAGTTTTGTTTTAAAAAAGTCAACTTGACCAAACATGCTATTCTTCAATTAATACATCAAATTAATGAATCTTTCGAAAATTTAAAATTGTCAAAAGCTTTTGACTCCGTTGATCATAATATTTTGCTTTAAAAACTTGAATGCTATGGCGTAGCAGGCAAAGCTCTAAGTTGATTCAAAAGTTATCTCTCCTACCAAAAACAATTTGTTTTAAATAAAAATTCCCTTCTCAAACATTAATGAACATAACATATGGTGTACCGCAAGGATCAATACTTTTTTTGGGCCACTTTTTTTCATTACATATATAATTGATCTTAACAAAGCATTCAATTTAAAGATTATAACTTTTTCAGACAACCTAAACTTGTTTCAGTCACATGAAAATATAAATATACTTTTTAATAATATGAACAGATTATTTTTAAATAATTTCAATATTTAAAAAAAAAAAAAAATGGATACTTTTCTATCCATTTTTTTTTAATTTATTTTATTCTTTTCTATAATGCTCTCTTGGTTTCCTCAGCATTGTTAGCCCTGCCCAATGTTTTTGTAAACCTTTACAAAATTAAACCCCAAAACAAATATAACCTACGTAATAATAGCATTCCAGAAAAACCTATTTGCAAAAATAAACATGCTCAGTTTTGTATATCTTATCGTGAACCTTTTCTCTGGAATGAAATAGCATGGTCTAACTTTGTTTTTTCATCTAAAATGACCTATTCTTTTTTTTGAACAATCTATAAAAAAAAATTATTTTTTTAACCAAAAGTATTCTTAATTTTTTTTGATTTTTTCAAAAATATTTTCAGTTGTTATACTGCACATTGATTTGTTATGTTTTATTGTGAGTTTCACTTCTGATGTATGTACAGTATGTACAGTATTAAATTTATAATATATATGCGGTAATGGTATAGTGGTAGAGTGCTCGCTTCATAAGTGAGAGGTTCCGAGTTTGATTCCCACCAGGCCTTTAGGAGTACCGCGCTCAACTTGTTTCTCCGCGTTGAGAGAGGGTTATAACCACAAGTAGCCTCCTCATCTGCTGGGGCTTTCTCGGCCTTGGGGAGGTGAATTGCCAAAAAAAAAAATAATTAGTTGTTATATATTTTAGGTATATATTTATTTTATAAGGTATATATTAATGTTTTTATTGTAGAAGAAAATAGAGTTTTATATTGATAAAGGCTTCATGGTTGGTTATTATGACCTTCTTGAAGTCCTGTTCGTATAATATTATAAATTCTATTGTAAATAATATTATGCGGCAAATGAAATAAATAAAATGAAAATAAAAATTAAATACTGTGCTCATTTTTCAAATTTTGAAGAATATTAGAAAGACATTTAGAAGAAAAGTTTGCTCGACGTTTATTGTTTTGCCAATTTTAGGATAAAAGTTGCACATTTGTCAATTTGTCGAATCCTGTGTCTTAATTTTGTATCGTCCTGATGTTGATCTGAAAGAGTTTTAGGTAGACAATTTTTTGCTGCCCTTACTTTTCTTAATTTCGAGGGCTAAAAATTCTGAGGGTCATCAAAATATAAAATTTCTAAATTGCTATGGTAATTTAAATCACAATAAGCTTTGTTTTTTTTAAATTATTTTAACACAAAAATCAAAGATTACTGTTGTTATTATGTTGCAAAATTGAAGACTGGAAATGTGCTTTAAAACTTATTCACAGTCTTATCACTGAACATCGCAGAAGAGAATTTAAGCCAGGAAGTTCATACCAAGCGCTGTCAACTCTTTTATATTTACAGTGTTTAAAGTGTAATCGTATACGCAAGGCATTATGGGATGTCCTGGTAGTATAGAAATAAGTTTACAACAACAAACTTGGCTGAAACTCTGCAAAGTTTTCTATTTTTTATTGTGTTATTCTTTAATAAGTAATACTCTTCATTGTTCAGAAATGCCTTCATGTTGTGCTGCAATTAACTGCACAAATGAGTGGAATTTCTAATTAAAATTATCAAGTTATTTGAATGATTAACTCACTACTAAAATATGAAAGTTATATACTGTTCTTATTTCTACAGGTGCAAGAGGAGATCTTGATGCACCAAAATTAATTGATAGACATTTTGATCTTTGAGCATTTTTTGAATTGAATGTTACTGTCAACTGTTATACTGACTTCTTACTGACCAACCAATTTGTTGATAAAAATAATACTCTTTTTAATCTAATGAATTCAAAAAAGTTTCATGCTGATAAACCTGCTTGATATGATGTGTAACAACAATGGAAAATAACATGTTACTGTTGAGGGTATTTTAACTTCGGATTAAGAAATGAAATTGATTTAAAATCAAAATATAAAAATAAATTTTAAAATAAAATGTTACAATAACTAGAATACTGAAATTGTGTCAGGTTGTGTTCTCTCGGAAAAATTTTGCTGTATTTTCATATCTAACTTTAAGCAAGATTATTTACAAAGTTTGATTGGAACTATTCATAACGAAGAAGGTTGAAATGACAGACTTTTAAACAATTTGGATTAGCTTACTTGGATTTGCTTTATTTTTGTTGTCATTAGAAACTAACAGGTCTAAAAACAATTGTCTTAAAGGAACATATTTTAGCGTTGTACTGCATATAAATGCTTTATTTAAATATTTACACTTAAAAAACTAACCAAACAAAATTATTTTTTGCTGATAAAAAAAAAAAAAAAATTCATTTCAATAGGTTTACTGTTACAATTCTTATAAAGAAAACTATTGACAAAGCATGCAGATTTTGCTAGCTTGTTAAAAAGGGTGTTAGACTGTATCAACAGTGTGTGGTATTACTTTGTTGTGAAGCGATGGATATTAGGTATGATTTAGAGACCAATGAGAAAACAAACCGCCAAAATTATTTATCAAAATCTGTATTTATATCATTGATTTGTCATATTCTATTTGACATTATTCATGAATCTGTTGAAAAGTGGCTTCATACTAAAAACATAGGTTTTAGATTATTACTTAAAATCATGAAATTCTGTACTTTTGACTTTTTATTTAAAGACTGCTTTTAATATGCTTTTTACTTACAATAAAAAAAAATTTCACGTATTTGTCAGAACAAGAATTTTTTTATTTATTAGGCTGTACATGATCTATGTCAAGGAAATAAAATAAGTTTATTAATATTAATAATTTTATTTAATAATGCCTTTATATTTTTCTTTTAACAATCTGTATTAATTTTATGAGTTAATGTGTGTGTGTGTGTGTGTGTGTGTGTGTGTGTGTGTGTGTGTGTGTGTGTGTGTATATATATATATATATGTAAACATACACACACATATGTATATATATATATATGTGTGTGTGTGTGTGTGTGTGTGTGTGTGTGTGTGTGTTTAAATTTGATAATGATAGTTTGCTATCTAATTTGATAATGATAGTTTGCTATCTAATTATTACATAGCACATTATTTTTTTTGAGGTTTCATTTGAAGATTTTCAAATTGGCTTATTACTATGACTCAATAAGCTTTTTTAAGACATTTAATATTACATTGTAGTATTGCTGCTCTTTTGAATAATGATATTTGAGAAACAAAATAGTATAAAATAAAAATATTAATTCTATAAATAGTTTACAAAATAAATTAAGAACAATCAATTACTGACTGGATTTGGTTTTTTAAAACAGCTCATTTATTTGTTTTGAAATGTTATACTACCAGGGCATCCTACAATCCTCTGTAAACAAATTACATGTTTTTATGTGAGTCGACAGTGCTTGGTTCATACCTACTCCCTACTAATGTTGCTTTTCAGGCCAGAGCCAGCGTCAAATCTCAAATCTCTTGGTTCTTAGCCAAAATTTTAGCCGCTGCACCATGGCTGCATGATTTTATTCATGAATGATTTCTTTCATCAAGATAACTTAAGTTTTTTTAAAAGATAAGTTTTTTTTAAAGAACTTTTTAAAAAGCATTTGAAAAAAGAAAAAATTTAGCCTGAGAAAGCAAAACTCTCAGTTTTTAACAGTAGTAAAGGAAACTAATCACACACACTCAAAAAATATTTTTTTAAATGATTTTCTGGTTTAATTTATTTCCAACAAAAAAATCAAAACTTTATTTGGAAATTGCTCGAAAAATAGTAAACATCAAATCTAAGTTGAATAAAAATGTTTTAATATGTATGATAAGTATGATAAAGAATAGTATGATAAAATGTTTTTAGAAAAAAGGTTTCTATAAATAAATTTTTTTATGCTTTCAAAATCCATTTTTTAATTTCATTTTTTTAAGTAAAATTTTTTTGTTTTTTTAAGTAAATATTTTTTCCAGTTGAACTTTTAATCAGCATAAATAAATTTATTTAAGGTTGATGGTTTTACTACTGGATATGTCATAAAAAATTTGTCAGTTAATGCGGAATATACAGTATACATTGCTGGTGAAACTATCATGGGAACAGGCAGTATAAGTAACAAAATATATATAGGTATGCAACATTATTTAAATTTCATGTCAAAATTTTTCATTTTCTTTCTTTGATTCTTTTGTGTGTGTGTTTTTTTTTCTTGTTTAAATTATTTCCTTATATATTTTTTTATTAGTTCTATTCTTTATTTCAACTTTTAGAGTCATGCAAATGTCCCGCTATGATTTATACTGCGTGGTATCAAGCCGATGGTGATAAATATTTACTTTATGGAAGTCAATATAATGTTTCCGGAGGAATAATGTATGACTTTTTAAATAACATGACTAAATCAATATGTACCTGTAGTCCAGGTTTAAAAAGTGGAATTTTACCATATAATCTTTATTGGGATCGAACCAAAGATGGAAAATCTCCAATGCGAGCAAGTGAGTAAAGTTTTACAAAAAAAGTTTATATATATATATATATACTTATACATATATATATATATAAACATATATATATATATATATATATATATATATATATATATATATATATATATATATATATATATATATATATATATATGTATATATATATATATATATATATATATATATATATATATATATATATATATATATATATATATGTATATATATTTATATATATATTTACATGTATATATATATATGTATATATATATATATATATATATATATATATATATACATATATATATACATATATATATATATATATATATAAATATATATATATACATATATATGTGTATATATTTATGTATATATATATGCATATATATGTATACATATATATATACATATATATATATGTATATATATATATATATATATATATATATATATATATATATATATATATATATATATATATATATATATGTATATATATTTATATATATATTTACATGTATATATATATGTATATATGTATGTGTATATATATATCTATGTATATATATTTATATGTATATATATATATACATATATATGTATATATACATACATGCACACACTTAAATATACACAGTTACATATACACATGCACATATACAGTCAGATCAGGTTATCCTGCTACTGGTAACATGTAACCCAGTACAATCTGCTTCATGTCCTGCTGCTTTGTAGGATACACCTTTTTAGGCAAAGGCTAGGAGATGCCAACTCCGATTTAAAACACCCCCTGCCATTGGAGCTCTTAGTTGAGTAAAGGCAAGAGATGGTGTCTCGATAAAAATACTTATCTTAGGCAGATGTTAAATGCACCCGGCTACTGTCTTGTAGAAGGCTGCCTAAGCAAAGACTTAAAAGGTAAACAGACTCTATTTGTTGACCAGCCTCGCACCCCTTCTTCATCTATTAGGCTGGCGCAGATGTATTTTTAATACATTGTTTCCAGTTTAGGATGTTAAATGCTGGATCTTCTTGACTCAACGCATGGGTTTTGCTTGTGTCTCTGTTTTTATGACTAAGCAACTCATTCTATTATCTCCTAATGAGGGTACAGCTCTAAAACTCAGTTTGATGGTTCTAAGGTTGGCTGGTAGTCAGGTTTCCCGAACTCTGTGGTAGCTCTCAGAGAGGCTGATTCCATCAACAGCTGAAAAATATCAAAGTATTAACAGTGCCATGTTGCGCATGGATGGTGTCCCTGTTTGTACTTTTGGTGTGTATTGCAGAGGCCACATTTGGAGCCCTTTGTTACGGCTTAGGGTTTATTAGTAGTAATGAGGCAATTGCTTGGGCTATTAAACGGTGTTCTGAGTACTATCTATGCTTTGAGTCAAGTTCTTCAATCTAATTTAAAAATGAATAAAGTACCAAAAACTATAAAACACAACCATCATCATCACCAAGTTCTCTAAACCTATCATTCACTAATATTCGTGGTCTTCGAAGTAACTTTTCTTCTGTTGAGTCTTATCTCTTGCAAAGTTCACCTGACCTACTTGCTCTTTGTGAGACTAATTTGAGTTCGGCTGTCTCATCTTGTGATCTTAGTGTTGATGGTTATCTTCCTATAATTCGTAAAGACTTCAATAGTCACATGCTTGGCCTGGGCATTTACATTTGTAAGAATTCACCCATTTGTCGTGAAACTAGGTTTGAATCCACAGACTATTCTTTCATGTGCTTATGTTTAGCATCACTTCACTCTATTACCTTTCTCTTTGTTCTATATTGCTCTCCTTCATCTCAAGACTGCACTCTTTTTGACATTATTTCTGATCATATTGACCAAACCTCTCTCTTTATCCATCAGCTGATATAGTTGTTGTTGGTGACTTTAATACTCACCACTCTGAATGGCTTGGCTCTAGTGTCAATGAGTCTGCAGACATTAAAGCCCACAACTTTTGCCTTTCTCATTCCCTAACTCAAATAGTCAACTTTCCAACTCGCTTTCCAGACAACCCGAATCATCTACCTTCTCTACTTGACTTATGTCTTGTTTCTGATCCTAGTCAGTACTAAGTTTCTCCACATTCACCCTTAGGTTCTTCTCATCACAGTTTGATCTCTCTAAAACTAATATCTCATTCTTCTTCATCACCTGAATCCCCCTACTATTGAACCTCTTACAACTACAGGAAAGCTGACTGGGATTCTTTCCATGATTTTCTTCGTGATGGCCCTTGGGAAGAAAACTTTCATCTTCCTGTCGACAAATGTGCTTCTTACATAACTTCGTGGATTCAGGCTGGCATGGAATCTTTTATTCCCTCTCGACGATTCCAGGTCAAGCCTCACTCTCCTCCATGGTTTTCTTCACACTATGCTGCTGCGATTGCCTATCGAAACCGTTACTTCCTTATTTATCAGCAAAATAATTCTCCAGAAAACAGATGTCTGTTTATTACTGCTAGAAACAATTGTAAAAAGGTTTTGTCTGACGCCAAACCCGCTTTTCTCAGGTCATGAAATCTCATATCTCATCTCAAAAATTAGGCTCTCGTGACTTCTGGAGAATCTTTAATAATATCAATAATAAAGGCAAATCTATAATTCCACCTCTCTTGTATGGTTCAGACTTTGTCACTCCAACTAAAGACAAAGCTAAATTGTTTGCTAAAAACTTTTTATCAATATCATCTCTTGATTCCACTAGTTGCTTTCTACCTGATATTGCCAACAAACAGGTTGATCCATTGCTTGACCTTCATATCACTCCAGCATCTGTATCTAAAGTGATTTCCTGCCTAGACTCTTCTACAGCTTGTGGCCCAGACAACATACCTGTTATTGTCTTGCAGAAGTGATCTCCGGAGCTGTCGTCTATACTCTCAAAACTATTCAACAAATGCTTATCAGAGTCTTGCTTTCCAGCCTGCTGGAAAGCTGCATCTGTTATCCCTATCTTCAAAAATTCTGGAGAGCGATCTGATTCGTCTAACTACTGTCCCATAAATCTTCTTCCTATCATAAGCAAGGTTTGTGAATCTTTAATTAACAAACACTTAATTTCTCATCTTGAATCTAATAACTTACTTTCTGACCATCAATATGGATTTCGATCTTCTCATTCTACAGCTGATTTGCTAACAGTAATAACTGACAGGTTTTATCGTGCATTAGATGAAGGTGGAGAGGTTAAGGCCATCGCTCTTGACATTTCAAAAGTTTTTGATAAAGTTTGGCATGCTGGTCTTCTCCATAAGCTTTCTTCTTATGGTGTATCTGGCAACATCTTTAAGATCATTGAATCTTTTCGTTCCAATCGTAGCATAAAAGTTGTCCTAGATGGACAACACTCTTCTTCTTATTCTGTACCTTCAGGGGTTCCTCAAGGTTCTATCCTTGGCCCTATACTCTTTTTAATTTACATTAAGAATCTTCCAGATATTCTCACATCTAAGGTGGCATTGTTTGCTGATAATACTACCATTTATTCTTGTCGTGATAAGAAACCAACACCCTCTGGTTGCCTGGAGGGGACATTTGAGCTTGAAAAAGATCTCACTTCTGCTACAGCATGGGGCTCACAGTGGCTGGTGAACTTTAATTCAAATAAAACTCAATTTTTTTCAGCCAATCGTTATTGCAATAATTTAGATCTTCCTATATTTATGAACGGTGATGTACTTGATGAGTCATCTACTCTTCATCTTCTAGGATTAACTCTTACTTCCAATCTTTCTTGGAAACCATATATCAAATCAGTTGCAAAATTAGCATCTGCTAAGGTTGCATCTCTTTATCGATCTCGTCACTTTCTTACTTCGGATTCTATTCTCTATCTCTATAAATCTCAAATCTGGCCTTGTATGAATTACTGTTGCCATATCTGGGGCGGATCTTCTAATGATGCTCTTTCTCTTTTAGACAAGGTGCAAAAGCGCATTTTAAACATAGTTGGACCTGCTAATACAGCCAACCTCCAACCATTATCACATCGTCGTAATGTTGCCTCTCTTTCTTTTTTCTACAAATTTTATAATGGGCACTGCTCTAAAGAGCTAGCGTATCATCTCTTGTGCCATCTACTAAAATTTATTCTTATGTTACTCGTCATTCAAATAAGTCTCATCCTTTTTCTGTTACTGTTCCTAAGTGCTCCAAAAACGCTATTACCAAGTTTTTTTCCCCGAACATCAGTTCTTTGGAATTCGCTTCCTTCATCTTGCTTTCCTGAGTTATAGAGTTGAGAGAGGGTTATAACCACAATTAAGTAGCCTCCTCATCTGTAGTTGCCTTCTGGGCCTTGGGGAGGTGAAATAACAAAAAAAAAATTAAAAATTAAAAATATGTATATATATATATATATATATATATATATATATATATATATATATACTTATATAAATGTATATATATATATGTATGTATATATGTATATTTATGTATATATATACATATATATATATATATGTATATATATATATATATATATATTTGTGTATATGTATGTATATATATATATATATGTATGTATATATATACATATATATGTTTATATATATATACTTACACGCACATACTTTTATATACACAGTTATATATACACACGCACATTTATATACACACACATATGTATATATTTATCAATTGAAGTTAAAGTGAAACCTATATGTGAAGGAGGGATATAACCTTCATTGAGTATGCTTTTTTTAAAGACTGGCATCTCTGGCAAAACTGAATAAATTTTTCAGTTAAGAACTTTTATGGCTTGAACAAAAAGAATTTATAAATAACATACAAAATAATGGATTAAATTAGAAAAGATTTACCACGAAAAAGAGTGTTCCTTTTTTAAAGGGTTAAAGAATATCTTTTTTCATTTTGGTTTTATTTGATGTTAGCATTTGCAAATATTTAGATTATAATTTAGAAGTTTTATCATGTCATGTTTTGAAAATAATATCTTTCAAATGATGTCCATTGTTTGATTCAATCTGAGATGCTCTTTTTAGAGCATTTCCTTGGTATTGTCTATGCAGCTCTTTCTGTTATCTTCTATTGAGGCTGCAACTTTAAAATAAGTAACTTTAAACCTCAATAACTTTGAGCTAGTAAATCTAGGAGAAAGTCTTGTAGCTTCTTGATTTTTGTGATATACTAGCATTAAAATACTAGCATAATGATCTTATACGTGTCTTTATTTGGCAAAACTTTACTCAATTGATTTTCTTTTGTTTGCTATTGTTGTTCTGTTTATTATTGTTTGTTTGTTATTGTTGTTATTGTTGTTCTTTCTTCACCTTTTTTATGTATTCATTTGCCAATAATGTTGTTATTGGTGACTTTATTGCTCAATACACAATTATGAAAAAATGACATTTGGTATTGTGAAACTATTTTCAACATGATTAGTTTTATATAAAATTGCATTTAAAAACAGAACCAAAATAATATAATATTGTTTCAAACAAATTGTTTTAATTAATTAGTTCCATTTTTCAGTATTTACAAGTAAAATTAAAAGTAAAACAAAGATTAAAAGTAAAAACAGTAAAAAGTTGTTTAAATTGTTTCTTTGACAATTTGTTTTACACCCATCATCTAAATATATAAAAGATATAATAAAGCCTTAAAGAATGAATTTTAGTAGATGGCACTGCTCTAAAGACACTAGCTCTTAAGAGCAGTGCTCATTATAATATTTGTAGAAAAGAAAAAGATTAGCAACACTACAACGATGTTATAATGGTAAGAGGCCGGCTACAAGAGCAGGTCCAACTATGTTTACAATGCGTTTTTGCACCCTGTCCAAAAGAGATAGGGCATCATTAGAAGATCTGCCCCAGATATAGCAACAGTATTCCATACAAGGCCAGATTTGAGATTTATAGAGAAAGAGAATAGAATCCGAAATGAGAAAGTGTTGAGCTCGATAAAGAGATGCAACCTTAGCAGATGCTAATTTTGCAACAGATTTGATATATGGTTTCCTAGAAACATCCGAAGTAAGAGTTAATCCTAGAAGATGAAGAGCAGATGACTCATCGAGTACATCACCGTTCATAAATATAGGAAGATCTAAATTATTACAATAACAATTGGCTGAAAAAAAATTTATATCTATTGAAGTTCACCAGTCACTGTGAGCCACATGCATTAGCAGAAGTGAGATCCTCTTCAAGCTCAGATGCCCCCTCCAAGCAATCAGAGAGTGTTGGCTTCTTATCACGACAAGAATAAATGGTAGTATCATCAGCAAACAATGCCACCTCAGATGTGAGAATTTCTGGAAGATCATTAATGTAAATTAAAAAGACTAAAGGGCCGAGGACAGAACCTTGAGGAACACCTGAAGTTACAGAATAAGAAGAAGAGTGCTGTCCATTGAGGACAACTTTTATACTATGATTGGAAAGGAACAATTTAATATCCTTAAAAATGTTACCTATACACCTTAAGAAGAAAGCTTATGAAGAAGACCAGCATGCCAAAATTTATCAAAAACTTTTGAAATGTCAAAGCGATGGCCTTAACATCTCCACCTTTATCTAATGCACAATAAAACCTATTGGTTATTACTATAAGCAAATCAGTTGTAGAACGAGAAGATCGAAATCCATATTGATGGTCAAAAAGTAAGTTGTTAGATTCAAGATAAGAGATTAAGTATTTGTTAATTAAAGATTCAAAAACATCGCTTATAATAGAAAGTAGACTAATGGGACGGTACAAATCAGATCGCTCTCCAGAATTTTTGAAAATAAGGATAACAAATGCCGCTTTCCAGCAGGCTGGAAAACAAGACTCTGATATGCACTTGTTGAATAGTTTTGAGAGTATAAATGAGAGCTCCGGAGAACACTTCTGCAAGACAATAACAGGAATGTTTTCTGGGCCACAAGCTGTAAAAGAGTCTAGGCAGGAAATCACTTTAGATACAGAAGCTGGAGTGATACGAATGTCAAGCAATGGATCAATTTGTTTGTTGGCAACATCAGGTAGAACGCAACTAGTGGAATCAAGAGATGGTATTGATGAAAAGTTCTAAGCAAACAATTCAGCTTTGTCTTTAGTTGAGGTGACAATGTCTGAACCATACAAGAGAGGTGGAGTTATAGATTTGCCCTTATTATTAATACTATTAAAGATTCTCCAGAAGTCATGAGAGCCTAATTTTTGTGAAGAATTATGAGATTTCATAACCTGAGAATTGCGGGCTTTGGTATTTGACAAAACCTTTTTACAATGGTTTTTAATTGTAATAAACAGACGTCTGTTTTCCTGAGAATTATTTTGCTGATAGATATGGAAGTAACAGTTTCGATTGGCAATCGCAGCAGCACAATATGAGGAAAACTATGGAGGAGAGTGAGGCTTGACCTGGAATCATCAAGAGGGAACAAAGATTCTATGCCAGACTGAATCCACGAAGTTATGTAAGAAGCACATTCATTGACAGGAAGACGAAGGATTTCTACCTAACAGCCAACACAAAGAAAATCACGGAAAGAGTCCCAGCCAGCCTTAAGGTAGTTGTAAGAGGTACAATAATAGGGAGATTCAGGTGATGAAGAAGAATGAGATATTAGTTTTAGAGAGATCAAACTGTGATCAGAAGCACCCAAGGGTGAATGTGGAGAAACTCAGCACTGACTAGGATCAGAAACAAGACATAAGTCAAGTAGAGAAGGTAAATGTTTGGATTGTCTGGAAAGCAAGTTGGAAAGTTGACTATTTGAATTAGGGATTGAGTTGTGGGCTTTAATGCCTGCAGAATCACTGACTCTAGAGCCAAGCCATTCCGAGTGGTGAGCATTAAAATCACTCACAACAAAAATTTTAGCTGATGGATAAAGAGAGAGGGCTTGGTCAATATGATCAGAAATAACATCAAAAAGAGTGCAGTCTTGAGATGAAGGAGAGCGATATAGAACAAATAGAAAGGTGATAGAGTGAAGTGATGCTAAACGAAAGCACATGAAAGAATAGTCTGTGGATTCAAACCTAGTTTCACGACAAATGGGTGAATTCTTACGCATGTAAATGCCCAGGCCAAGCATGTCACTATTTGAGTCTTTACTTTAATTAAAGTAAGATAACCATCAACACTAAGATCGCAAGATGAGATAGCTGAACTCAAATTAATCTTACAAAGAGCAAGTAGATCTGGTAAACATTGCAAGAGATAAGACTCAACATAAGAAAAGTTACTTCGAAGAACACGAATATTAGGTTTAAAGAACTTGGTGATGATGATGGTTTTTTGTGTTTTATAGTTTTTGGTACTTTAGTCTTTTTAAATTTGTTGAAGAACTTGCCACAGGGCTCGGGAAATCTGACTACCAGCCAGCCTCAGAACCATCAAATTGAGTTTTAGAGCTGTACTCTCATGAGGAGATAATATAGAATGAGTTGCTTAGTCATAAAAACAGAGACACAAGCAAAACTCATGGATTGAGTCAAGAAGATCCAGCATTCAATATCCTAAACTGGAAACAATGTATTAAAAATACATCTGCGCCAGCCTAATAGATGAAGAAGGGGTGTGAGGCTGGTCAACAGATAGAATCAGTTTACCTATTAATCTTTGCTTAAAAGGCCTTCTACAAGACAGTAGCCAGATGCATTTAACATCTGCCCAAGTTGAGTATTTTTATTGAGACACCATCTCTAGCCTTTACTCAACCAAGAGCCTCAAGGTAGGGGGTCTTTTAAATTGGAGTTGGCATCTCCTAGCCCTTGCCTAAAAAGATGTATCCTACAAGGCAGCAGGACATGAAGCAGATTGTACTGGGTTTCATGTTAATAGTAGCAGGATAACCTGACCTGACGTTGAAATATTCTAAATCAATCACTACAGTGAAATATTCTAAAAAAATTAAAGTAATTCTTTAAAATCCTAAAAATAATAACAAATTATATAATAAAACAAACTTCAGATTTTTAAAGTTCTAAAATAAATTTATTAAAATAAACTTAATACTTTAAATTAAATATATTTAAGTATAATAAACTTTTTTTACAGAATTAACTTTCTTGAGGAATATATACTATTAAAAAAATCAATTTAGATGCAATTTCTTACGAAAACATGCTATAAAGACCTTGTAGCATACGCCCAGAATTTATTTTTATGTTTATTATCATAAAAAATATCCTTACTCAAAAATGTAAAAAAGAAAACATTTTTTCATATTTCAAAAATCCGGAGTATATTTTTAAATTTTTGTATGAATGATGAGTGAAAAAGCTTATAAAACAAATATATTATAAAAATATACACATAAAATATATATATATATATATATTATGTGTATATATACATATATATATACATATATATATATATATATTTTATGTGTATATATACATATATTTATATATACATATATATATACAGCTATGCTCAAATGTATGGAGCACCTATTTGTTTAAATATATTTGTGTTTAAAAAATGAGATATACATGATGAATTTTTTTTTAAATGGTATTTTATTTGTTTTTTACGTTTAAGCATTAGTAAATCATTTAATGCATGTTGAATTTGCTTGTCTGGGCATGATTAGACTTGTCTTAACTTGTCTACATACTCACTTAGTATAAATTCTGTCGAATTAAGATATTCATTTCATTCTTATCTTAAACGTAACTATTGTCAGCCGCTCATTATCTATTGTTTAAAAGTAGTGATTTTTTTTATCGTTCTTTATTTATTTTCATTATGAGTAAAACACGCGAACTTTCTGTGAGTGAAAGAAGCCAAATTGTGATACTCCATAAACAAGGACATTCCCAAGTGGAAATTTCAAAAATTATGAAATGCTCAAGGAAAGCAGTGCAAAATGCTATAAATAGATTTAGTGAAACTGGTTCATACGAAAATAGACCAAAAACGGGAAGAAAACGTATACTTCCTCCTAGAAACCATCGTTTCCTCAACAGGATTTCACTTCGAAATCGGACCAAATCTTCTAAAGACTTGGTTAGCGATCTGTGGGAGCACAGAAAAATTCAAATTTCTGCTCCAAGTGTTAGAAGATACTTAAAAGAAGGTAATTTACATGGAAGAAGGGCTCGCCGAAAACCATTGCTGACTGAGCACCATAAGAAACTTCGTTTAGAATGGGCTAAACAGCACCAAAATTGGTCATCAGAAGATTGGGCCAAAATTATTTGGTCAGACGAATCAAATATAGAGGTAAGGCATCATTATGACTTACGGTGTAACCAAAAAATAAAAAAAAAATATCATTTTGAAATTATTCCTTTAAGTACCTGAAATTTTACATGTTGAAATTTATAATATCAAATTTGTATTCCTTTACTTTTTTGACCTAGATTTTCGGGCAACCTGGAGGCACCTTTGTAAGACGACGACCAGGCGAAGCATTTGAGCCGGAATGTATCATCCCTACAGTCAAATTTGGCGGTGGTGGCACAATGATCTGGGGTTGCATGGCCTCCAGTGGCGTAGGTGAAATATTTTTATGTGAGGGTAGGATGAATGCAGAGCGCTACATTACCATGCTAAATGAAGTTTTGGAGCCATCAATATTGAAATTATTTGACGAAGATGTCCCTCAATATTATTTTCAACAAGATAACGCTCCTTGCCACAAGGCAAAAAAAAGTTTGGACTGGTTTTCAACAAATGAAGTTCCCCTCATTACGTGGCCCCCCCAGTCTCCAGATTTGTCACCCATAGAAAATTTGTGGTCTATTTTGAAGAGGAAGTTGTCAATTTACAGATGTAAATCCAAAGAAGAATTTAAAGCGAAAATTCTGGATGAATGGGAAAAAATACCAGCGAATGTATGTAAGGATCTTGTGGACAGCATGCCCAAAAGACTACGTGCGGTGATCAAGGCAAAGGGAGGTGCTACAAAATATTAATTATATTAAATAATATTGTTGAATTGAAATAATTTGTATCAAATAAACACATTCACATTTACTATTTGTTCATTACTTTTGAATTTTAAATAAAATATAGGGGTGCTCCATACATTTGAGCATAGCTGTATATACATATATATATATATATATATATATATATATATATATATATATATATATATATATATATATATATATATATATATATATATATATATATATATATGTATATATATATATGCATATATATATATATATATGTATATATATATATTTATGTATATATATATATATATATATATATATATATATATATATATATATATATACATGTATATATATATATATATATATATATATATATATGTATATATATATATATATATATATATATATATATATATATATATATATATATATATATATATATATATATATATATATATATATATATATATATTGAATAAAAAAGTATGTAATATATGTTGAGTTTCACAAAATTACTAAAAAATTGTAAAAATAGTTATTTTGGATTTTATTGCATAGAAAATTTTTTTTTAACTGAAAATAAAAAAGTGTATTTCATAAGTGCTTTGATAAGAATTTTTTTTTCTGATGTTAAAATGGTGTTTACTTTTGAAATTTTTACATAATTTCTTTTAAGACTCAACATGATATACTTCAAAAAAACTTTTTTTAAAGTATATTATTGGCTTTTTTATTTTTATTTATTGTACTTTTTCACCTTTGATTTGTATATATCTTTGAGAAAACATTTTTTTTGTTTTCAACAAGTTTTATTTTTATTCAAAAATGGTTTAGATTCTACTTTCATTCTAAAATAGTTTTTAAATGTTTTAATTTAAAATTTAGATGAAGATGAACTAAAAGCTCTTGTTGATAACAATGTACATTTTCATTTACCTGTTCATGGTAAAGCATCTGATGACACTTTCCAATCCCAGTTTAAGTATGTGCAAATTGCAAATTCTCCAGGCATTGCATTCATAGTAAAAGATCAATCATTAGACAAGTCTCACGCAGTTGCAACAGCTATTTTTAGTTGTTGGCCTGCTGTTATAATAATATTTCTTTGCTCAACTATCAGTGGAATATTTATGTGGGTTCTGGTAATTTTTTTTTAATTTTTTGTTTTTTTTGTTTTTATATTTTGATATTTTTTATAATTTGAGATTTATGTTGAAGAAAATGTAACTTGTTATTCCAAAGGATTGTAAAAAGAATAAAACAGAATTTCCAAATGAAAGTTTCACTCGTGGTATATTACATGGTGTATATTGGGCATTTGTCAGTATGACTACAATTGGGTAGGTAATTTTTTAAATATTTTGTGTCGTTTCCTTTTTTTTTTTTTTTTAAACTATATATTTTGAAGTTTAATTTTTTTGCGTTTTCAATGTTGTTATTGTGACACTACAATACTGTTAAGATACTATTTTGCATTATATAAGCTTTTTGATAGAAAAGAAGTAGGTTGTTAGACCTGTTAAAGTGATTCCTAAAATTAAAAGAACTATGACAAAATGATTCTAAAGTATTATTGCTAATACCATGTTGTAACATCATACAATGTTTATCGTACTATGTTCTGAGGCAAGGTTTCTGTTCTTCTAAATTTCTTACAAAACTTAAGTTGTAAAATAATATTGTCCAAACATTTAATGGTATGTACATTGAAAAAATTTTTATACAATGCAGGTACCTAAGAATAGTACATGTATTAGTACTATGGTACTAGTTAAAAAACTTACAAAATGATTTTGGACGCAGTAAGAGTGTTGATATTCATCAATAAAGTAGAGGACACAGCAAGAGTGTTGATATTCATCAATAAAGTAGAGGATACAGTAAGAGTGTTAATATTCATCAATAAAGTAGAGGACACAGTAAGAGTGTTGATATTTATCAATAAAGTAGAGGACATAGTAAGAGTGTTGGTATTCATCAATAAAGAAATATCAACAATTTTGTGCTAATTATAAGCAGTAAACAACTAAGTTTTATTTAGATTAGAATTCACAAGCCTCACAAGTGTCACAGAAAAGTGATCAGGTTTAAGTTTGACTGCTTGTTCTAAGCAATTAAAAAGTTTTGTAGACTGGAGTTTGTAGTTGTGCCATAAGCAAATAGAACCGTTAGAGGTAAGATTATCAGTAATGTCATTAATGTAGATTAGGAATAACACTTAACCAAGCATAGAATCTTGTAGCACCTAGAAGTTACTGTGATTTAGAAGGGCCAGAGTGATCTTTAGAATTTTTAAAAGTAGTATAACCCACAGATGCTATTTTCCTGCAGGGAGGTAGGAAAACAAAATTTAATTAAGCACTTATTATATAGTTTAGAGTACCGAAGGGAGTATTAGAGAACAATTTTTTAAACTTTGACAGGAATGCTGTTTGGGCCACAAGAGGTATTAAAATGAGAAATAATTAAAGCAAGAGTGGTTTGGGTGTTTAACAGTATGACAAGGGTGTTTAACAGTGGATTAAATTGTTTTATTGAAATTATAGAAATAATGTAGTTATTATATTCAAGAGATGTGTTCGAGAGAAAGGTATTTGTAGACTGTTCATATCCTTGGAAAAGAAAATAAGATTAGACCTTTTTATGAGAGATCAAATGTTAGATTTGTCTTTATTAATGACATTGTTAAAGATTTTTCAAAACAATTTAGAAACTTCTGAGATATTATTTCCTTCAAGATTAAGCAATTTGAGAATAATGGAACTTGGTGAAAAAAAATACATAATTATATAAGTAAATACATAATTACATAAGTAAAAAAAAACAGTTATTATAAAACACTTATTATAACAATTCATTAAAAAAGAATTGTTACTTCATTAAAAAGCGTTTGAAAAATGAAAAAAAGCTGAATGAAAAATATTCTGAATTATACTTTATGTGAAATAAATTACATCAAAAGTTTTAACAAATGTTTTTATATTAGCGAAACGCTTTTAAATAAAGCAACAATTTACTGATAATGGTTTTTTTTTAAAGTATAACTGACAGTTGTATATATTTTTTTAATTTATAATATATAAATTGTTTAAGTGTGCATTTTTTATAATAAACATTATTAAAAAATAAAAAATTGTTAAAATTATAAATGATGACATTCTACGACAACAAAAGTCTAACGAATTTTAATATAAGAATAATTAAACTTAATACATTTGAAAAGGTAAACAAAATTTTTTTTTTTTTTTTTGTAATTCACCTTCCCAAGGCCAAGAAGGCCACTACAGATGAGGAGGCTACTTGTGGTTATAACCCTCTCCCAACTCTATAACTTTGAAACACGAACCTTGACGAACAAGGCCGCTGCGCGGGGAAACAAGTTGGGCGCGGTACTGCCAGGGACGTGGTGGGAATCAAACTTGGAACATCTTGCTTATGAAGCGAGCGCTCTAACACTACACCATTATGGCAAATTTTGTTGAAGAAAAAAAAGACAAATGTTTATAATAAGTTAGATCTGAAATACTTTTCTATTATCAAAACGCTTTTTAATGAAGTAACAATTCACTTTTAATGAATTTTTAAAATAAGTATTTTATAGTAACTGATTTTTTTTTTTACTTATACAATTATGTATTTTTTATGATAAATGTTTATCTTTTGAAACATTAAAAAAACAAAAAAACAAAGTACAAATATTAAAACAAAGAATAAAATGGTTTTTTAATGCATAAATTAAATAGGCTAAGCTTTTTAGTTTGAGTTTTGTCTTAGTTGGATTATATATATAAATATTTTTTTTTGTGTTTTTGCTTTAAGTTAAGTATATTTTTTAATTTCTCTTTTATTAAGATTTTTTTCTTTTTTAAAGTAAGTTTTTGTAGTGCATTTATAAATTTTGAAAATATGTCAAGAGCCGTGGTCAAATCGTCAAAACAAACTATTTTTTGCGTGGTCATATAGTTGTGTGCGATCGCATGTCTCCAACAAACACCAATGTGAAACATTGGTGTTTGTTGGATAGTTATTCTTGTGGGAATTTTATCAGTACTATATATATATGTATATGTATGTATATATACAGATATATATACATATACATACATATGTTTATATACATATACATATATATACATATATTTATATATATATATATATATATATATGTATAAATTTTTTTATTTCATTCATTCAATGAAAAAAGTTTTTGTTAAGTGATTTTCTACTAATTTATAATTGCTCTGTTCTTTTAAGAACATTAAACACTTTATTTTGTAGAATACATTTTAAAGTTGTTTAATTATATATATATATATATATATATATATATATATATATATATATATATATATATATGTATATATATATATATACAGTTTTATATGTTTTTATGTTTTTAAAATTAAATTTGTATAGATATGGTGATAAGACTCCACGAAGCACTCCAGCAAAGGTTGCTGCTATTATCTGGTTGCTAACAGGTCCCATTATCAATGCTATTGTTATTGGTGCTATAACTACAAATCTTACATCTGTAAAATTTGCTGCTGACCCAATTCTTTACGGAAGTGAAGTATTTTTTTTATTTTATTCAAACTTAATTATTTTATAAAAACTTTCATTTTAAAATAATTTTAAACAAATTTAAAATTTTTTAAATAAAAACAAGTTTTTTATGTTTAAATATGATTTTTTTAAACATTTTTCCTACATCTTTGGAAATTTTTATAAACATATTTTTTTTTTCATTATTAAAAGTAAAACAAATACACTTTATCTTATTAATTTCTATAATACTCTGTTATTTATAATAATATTTATACGTTCCTTCATTGTAACAATTCAGAGTTTAGTCATCATTACATTTAGTTACCTCTTTGAAAGACCAAAGCTTTTCTCAATGAAATTGAACTTAATTAGTTAATATTTATTTATTTTTATATCATTAATGATTTAGTTTAAAATAGTACTGAAAATATTTCCCTCACATGGCAGTGGGCAGGAGTTTTAGGGTATTTTGTTTCCAAGTGCTATTAATCATATATTTTTCTCCTTCTTTGATGTCTGTTTTTTTTCTTCATCTTTATTTGATGAATATACTGAATGAAGATACTGAGTTTTGAGTTAAACATACAAATTTTGAGCACATAAACTCCTTGTTCCGTTAAAAAAAAACTAGACCTTTGAAAAAATCTGTTAAGTATACTTCTAAAGACCAGTTCAAGCGTGCTTTGCGTTGCCTTTTATAATTAACTGTTAAGCCTAATAAGTTCTGCTTGTTCATTATACATTATATTGTACGCATATTAAATAGGGTCAGTAAAAATCAAGCAATAGCTTCTAACCAAATAAAATAACACTGCAATACTTATTAAAATGTCAAAATTAAAAAATTATATGTTATATAAAAACTTATAAGGTAAAGTAATTTATAGTTTAAATAAATTAAATTTTTTAAATTTAATCTTTGTGAAAGTAATTTAGACTAATGACTTAAGTAATACTTACATAAATGTATATCAATTTATATGAATCTTAAAACTTTTGGAGATCCTCAAACTCTAAATGCATTTCTTTATCTCAATATTATGCACTAGTTCTAGATATACCAAAATGTCTCGGATACATATCTAAATGGATGAGTTAATTATTCTTATGCATTAACCAATCAAAAACAAAAATAATAATTATAATACTCCCACAATCAAAAAGATATTGTTATTAAAGGTGCTTTTGTTAACAATGAATGCGTTCAATTTGTTGACTCAACAAGAGTTTAGGTGTGATATTCGACAACAAATTATCTTTAAAAACACAAATAAATAAGATTGTTAAAAACTGTTAGAATGTAGTAAGTAAAATATCCAAAATGAATTTTTATTGAATTTTTATTGTACTAATATTTGCACTGAAATCATTATGCAATTTAATTCAATTCTCAACATCAGAAAGAATACTAAAATTAAGAAAAACAAAATGCAGTAATTGTTTTGGTAATCAAACATTATCCCACTATGGTCCTAAACTTTTGAATATACTTCCAAATATCATTCATGACAAAAAAAACACAACTATTTATAAGAAAAAACTAATATCATATTTAATGGTTAATGAAAAACTATTCCACCAGAAAACTCTTGAACATTAAAAATTTTAATAATGTACTAATTTTTTGCACAGCTGAACAAGTGTTTTGCCAACTTATCCTTTATTCTGACAAATTGCAGTATCTGTGGGTAAACATATGTTTTTATTTATAAACAAATATTCTATTTTAAATAGAAATAGGTAGGTCTGGGCTCCTATAGATGGGTCACCACTGCATATATCATTATTGTAGTACTTTGATATAAAGTAATTGTATAAAGTAATTTGATATAAAGTAATAAAATAATTTTACAAAAAGTCTATGCATATATTTGTACTTTTTTTTTTAGATAGGTGCTTTAAGAAACTCCTGTGAATATGAACTTGGTGTGAGGCGAAATGCTAAAATGATTGGAGGTAAATATTGAAAAGGATATTTGGATTTTTTATTATTGTAAAGGTTATTCCAATAATTTTTAAACTATACAGAAATCATTTATTTAAAAAGGTTTTAATATTTGACTGTATTTTTTGACATAGATTTCAAAAATGCAACTGATTTATTGGATGCTCTTTTTAATGGGCTGGTTCAAGGAATTTTGTTAGACTCACTTATTGTCACTTCTTTAGTTAATACTTTTGCACAAAAAAAATTTAAGATAGTGAAAATAATATCTGTACAATGTGGATGGGGAGTTGTTCTTTCTTCTGATATAATAAAAGTGGAGAGGGAAATACGATCATTTGTGGGTGCACAAGCACAGATAATAAACAACCTTGTTAATAATATAACAAAATCTATCACGGTTATTTTTACTTTAGTTGATTTTTATTTTTATTTTATTATTTTTTGTTTAAATTTTTAAATTTAAATAATTTCTTCTCTTTTAAAATCAATATAAGAATTAAACTTTTGTTTAAGTTTTTTTATAATTGTGATTTTACTTTATAAATGATATTCTGCTTTGTAGTATTCATTTTTCTAGGCAAAAGATTGGACAAGTTAACTCTAATTTAAAATCCTTGGAGCTCTTAAGTAAAGACTTAATATATCTCAATAAAAATACTCTTATGCTTACTTGGTATTTAGAACTTTTTCTTTTATCTCCTAAATGAGGTTACAGCTCTAAAAGTTCCTTCTACTCTGTGGCAGTTCGCAAATAATTAGTTCCATCAACAAAAAATGCTAAAGTAAAATATTAGAATGTTAACAGTATCACTTTATGCATGAAAGATAAACCTGTCAGCATTTTTGTTATGCATAGAGGCCCTTTTTTATAACTTGAGTTGATTAGAAGGGAAATGGTACCTACCTATTGCATAGGGTGTCATGCATTATTTATGTTTAAGTTCTCTATAATTTAAACAGGAATATCTAAAATATTTTAACAAAAAAGCCATCATTACCATTTTCATCTTTTGTCTTTATTTTTTATCTTTGAATTTCAGTGTTTAGGGATTTTAGACTCTGCTTAGACATTTTTTTTGTTTTTTTTTTTTTGTTATTAACCTCCTGTACTACTTATTCACCTCCACGTCCCTGGTAGTACCTCGCGGTACTACCAGGGACGTGGTGGGGATCAAACTCGGAACCTCTCACTTATGAAGCGAGCCCTTTACCACTACACCACTACTGCATATGCTTATGTATCAGTTCAGCTATTTGTCATAAAATGAGTGGCGCTTTTTGTTGTTTGCTCACTATTATAGCAGTTTATAGCAATCACTTTTCAAGTTAAGAGTAGAGAGAAAGATAGTAGAGAACTCCAAAGCATTGCTGTGTTAGGAAAAAAAATGGATAAATAAAAGTTTTTTGGGCATGAAGGAACAAATACATTGAAAGGATGCAACTTTTCTGAATGATTAGTCACCTCGTTTTGGTTGATGGAATAGGAAATGATTTCTTCTTTAAGCAGTGATCATAATAGTATTTGTAAAATTAATAAAAAACCTTACAACGATGGGACAGATACTTTTTTTTTTTTTTTTTTTTTTTTTTAAACATCTTCGCTTCCAACAAGGCTGCAAGCAGCCACTAATTAAAGTTGGAAGTTACTGTAAGAGAAAAGATGAAGATAGCAGAGCAAGATAACGATTGACGGACGATTTAAAAGATTGCATATTATATGAATCAGGAAAGCAAGATAAAGGAAGCGAATTCCAAAGAACTGATGTTCGAGGAAAAAAACTAGACGAATAAAATCCAGAGTAAGAAAGAATAGAATCGAGAGTAAGAAAGTGGCGAGCTCGATAAAGAGATGCAACCTTAGCAGATGCTAATTTTGCAACCGATTTGATATATGGTTTCCAAGAAAGATTGGAAGTAAGAGTTAATCCTAGAAGATGAAGAGTAGGTGACTCATCGAGTACATCACCGTTCATAAATATAGGAAGATCTAAATTATTGCGATAACGATTGGCTGAAAAAAATTGAGTTTTATTTGAATTAAAGTTCACCAGCCACTGTGAGCCCCATGCTGTAGCAGAAGTGAGATCCTTTTCAAGCTCAAATGCCCCCTCCAAGCAATCAGAGGGTGTTGGTTTCTTATCACGACAAGAATAAATGGTAGTATCATCAGCAAACAATGCCACCTTAGATGTGAGAATATCTGGAAGATCGTTAATGTAAATTAAAAAGAGTATAGGGCCAAGGATAGAACCTTGAGGAACCCCTGAAGTTACAGAATAAGAAGAAGAGTGTTGTCCATTGAGGACAACTTTTATGCTACGATTGGAAAGGAAGGATTCAATGATCATAAAGATGTTGCCGGATACACCATAAGAAGAAAGCTTATGGAGAAGACCAGCATGCCAAACTTTATCAAATGCTTTTGAAATGTCAAGAGCGATGGCCTTAACCTCTCCACCTTTATCTAACGCACGATAAAACCTATCAGTTATTACTGTTAGCAAATCAGCTGTAGAACAAGAAGATCAAAATCCATATTGATGGTCAGAAAGTAAGTTATTAGATTCAAGATGAGAAATTAAGTGTTTATTAATTAAAGATTCAAAAACCTTGCTTATGATAGGAAGAAGACTAATGGGACGGTAGTTAGACGAATCAGATCGCTCCACAGAATTTTTGAAGATAGGGATAACAGATGCAGCTTTCCAGCAGGCTGGAAAACAAGACTCTGATAAGCACTTAATGAATAGTTTTGAGAGTATAGACGACAGCTCCGGAGAACACTTCTGCAAGACAATAACAGGTATGTTGTCTGGGCCACAAGCTGTAGAAGAGTCTAGGCAGGAAATCACTTTAGATACAGATGCTGGAGTGATATGAATGTCAAGCAATGAATCAGCCTGTTTGTTGGCAATATCAGGTAGAACGCAATTAGTGGAATCAAGAGATGATGTTAATGAAAAGTTTTTAGCAAACAGTTCGGCTTTGTCTTTAGGTGAGGTGACAAAGTCTGAACCATACAAGAGAGGTGGAATTATAGATTTGCCTTTATTATTGATATTATTAAAGATTCTCCAGAAGTCACGAGAGCCTAATATTTGAGATGAGATATGAGATTTCATGACCTGAGAATAGCGGGTTTTGGCGTTAGACAAAAACTTTTTACAGTTGTTTCTAGCAGTAATAAACAGACGTCTGCTTTCTGGAGAATTATTTTGCTGATAAATATGGAAGTAACGGTTTCGATTGGCAATCGCAGCAGCACAGTGTGAGGCTTGACCTGGAATCGTCGAGAGGGAATAAAAGATTCCATGCCAGCCTGAATCCACGAAGTTATGTAAGAAGCACATTTGTCGACAGGAAGTTAAAAGATTTCTACCCAAGGGCCATCACGAAGAAAATCACGGAAAGAATCCCAGTCAGCTTTACTGTAGTTGTAAGAGGTTCGATAATATATTCAGGTATTCAGGTGATAAAGAAGAATGAGATATTAGTCTTAAAAAGATCAAACTGTGATCAGAAGCGCCTAAGGGTGAATGTGGAGAAACTGAGCACTGACTAGGATCAGAAACAAGACATAAGTCGAGTAGAGAAGGTAAATGATTAGGGTTGTCAGGAAAGCGAGTTGGAAAGTTGACTATTTGAGTTAGGGATTGAGAAAGGCAAAAGTTGTGGGCTTTAATGCCTGCAGAGTCACTGACACTAAACTGCCAAGCGATTCCGAGTGGTGAGCATTAAAGTCACCGACAACAACTACATTAGCTGATGGATAAAGAGAGAGGGCTTGGTCAATATGATCAGAAATAACATCAAAAAGAGTGCAGTCTTGAGATGAAGGAGAGCGATATAGAACAAAGAGAAAGGCAATAGAGTGAAGTGGTGCTAAACAAAAGCACATGAAAGAATAGTCTGTGGATTCAAACCTAGTTTCACGACAAACAGGTGAATTCTTACCAATGTAAATGCCCAAGCCAAGCATGTGACTATTGGAGTCTTTACGAATCAGAGGAAGATAACCATCAACACTAAGATCACAAGATGAGACAGCCGAACTCAAATTAGTCTCACAAAGAGCAAGTAGGTCAGGTGAACTTTGCAAGAGATAAGACTCAACAGAAGAAAAGTTACTTCGAAGACAACAAATATTAGTGAATGATTAGGTATAGAGAACTTGGTGATGATGATGGTTGTGTTTTATAGTTTTTGGTACTTTATTCATTTTTAAATTAGATTAAAGAACTTGACTCAAAGCATAGGTAGTACTCAGAACACCGTTTAATAGCCCAAGCAATTGCCTCATTACTACTAATAAACCCTAAGCCGTAACAAAGGGCTCCAAATCTGGTCTCCGCAATGCACACCAAAAGTACAAACAGGGACACCATCCATGCGCAACATGGCACTGTTAATACTTTGATATTTTTCAGCTGTTGATGGAATCAGCCTTTCTGTGAGCTACCACAGAGTTCGGGAAACCTGACTACCAGCCGGCCTCAGAACCATAAAACTGAGTTTTAGAGCTGTACCCTCATAAGGAGATAATAGAATGAGTTGCCTAGTCATAAAAACAGTGACACAAGCAAACCCATGCATTGAGTCAAGAAGATCCAGCATTCAACATCCTAAACTGGAAACAATGTATTAAAAATACATCTGCGCCAGCCTAATAGATGAAGAAGGGGTGCGAGGCTGGTCAACAGATAGAATCTGTTTACCCCTTAAGTCTTTGCCTAGGAGGCCTTCTACAAGACAGTAGCTGGGTGCATTTAACATCTGCCCAAGATGAGTATTTTATCGAGACACCATCTCTAGCCTTTACTCAACCAAGAGCCCCAAGGCAGGGGGTATTTTAAATCGGAGTTGGCATCTCCTAGCCTTTGCAAAAAGGCGTATCCTACAAGGCAGCAGGACATGAAGCAGATTGTACTGGGTTACATGTTACCAGTAGCAGGATAACCTGATCTGACAAAAGCTTGACAGCTAGAGCAGATCAAACAACATTTACAATACATTTTTGAACCTTGTCTAGAAGACATGGGGTATCATAAAAAGTGCCAGCCTAAATACAACAACAGTAATCTGCACAGGGCTATGGGATTTGTTGAAGTAGAGAATGAAATCAGAAGGAAAAAAACAATGAGCACAATATAATCAAATGATCAGATGCAAAATTTCCAATTGATTGTATATGCACTGTTCTCCAAAACATTTGCAAAATTGACATAACCAAATTTAAAAATATTTTTTTAACTTCAATTACTGAATACAGCAACTTTTATTAAAAAAAAAAAAGTTTCTTTAAATGAAAAAAATAGTTAATATTGCATATAAGAAAAAACATGCATTAATATTACATACATTTAGATTATATATAATAAGACTACTTGAAAATGAATGTATTTTTTACTTCTATGGTATTTTAATTTAAAAATGTGGTCTTCCAAAACTCCGGCAACTTTTTTATTACTACTCTAAAAATAAATTCACAACCCACAAAAAATCATTCACAAGAGAATTCCTTTGTACAGAAATAATTTTCAAGATTTGACAAAAAATTTTAATGTTGTAATAATTAATACTTAACCAATAAGAGTTAACAAATTGTTAGTATTTGTCCAGAGAGAACTGTTTTATTGCAATCATTTGTATTGTAAAAGATTATAAAAGAAGAGTCAAATGTTCTACTCCATTTATAATTCAATTGTATGTCTAATAATCAAGCGGTTTAATAAAGGCAATCCTTTAGAAACAAAATATAAGGCTGAATGCAACACATGTCGTTTTACAGGCAGAAAAGTTATTCCTCAGGCCAAAAAGAATTCTTTTGACAGCGCTAATGATTTAAAACTGAAACTTTCGGTGTCTTAAAATACAACTTGCAGACAGTTACAACCAGGGATTATCTTTTTCCGGATATTTCCGGAATTCCGGATATTTTTCTCAACTTTTAGTTTTTCCGAATCCAAAATGTTTTCCATACATACTAATTTTCTAATTTTTTTTTTTTTTTAATATTTCACCTCCCCAAGGCCAAGAAGGCCACTACAGATGAGGAGGCTACTTGTGGTTATAACCCTCTCTTAACTCTATAACTTTGAAACACGAACCTTGACGAACAAGGCCGCTGCGCGGAGAAACAAGTTGAGCATGGAACTACCAGGGATGTGGTGGGAATCAAACTCGGAACCTCTCGCTTACGAAGGGAGTGCTTTACCACTACACCTCTACCACATTTACCATTACCACATACAAGTTTAGGTATATATTTTTGTACTATATTTGATTTTAGGCTTTTTCACTCATTACTCTTACAAAAATTAATAAAAGTTAAAAATTGGAAACATCTTAGCTAAAAGCAGAACTAAGTGGAATTTAAGGGAACATATATTCTGGATTTCTTCGGATATTTTACCCAAACAATTTTCCGGATTTTTAAAATATGACCTGGATGATCTATGGTTACAACTTTCAGGACTTTTAAGCTTCAGAGCAGCAAAAAAAGATCTTTCATTTCTTCAAAGAACCAAAGAGCTAGAATTGAATTTGCAAATGCTCATAGAGACTGGGCTATTAATTATTGGAAAAAACTATTTTGGAGTAATAAATCAAAGTTGAATTTGAAAAGTTCTGATGGCAATTTAAAGATACATAGACCTAAAGGTATATGATTAGATTCTAAGTACGCATAAGGAACGGTTAAGCATGGTGGGGGTAAATGTGCAATGGTTTGGGGTTATTTTTCTGGTTTTAGCGGAGTTGGACCTATCCATGGAATAAACAGAATTATGGATCAATTTGTTTATTATGATATTCTCATAGAAAAAATGTTTCCTCATGCTGATAATAACATGCCTTAACAAGACAATGACCTAAAACACACTTGTACAACACTTAAAATAATGGTTTAAAATGAATTAAATTAAAACATAAAGTGACTCATTAACCTGATCTCAATCCAATTGAAAATTTATGATGCCAAGTTGAACTTTTCTTAAAAAACAAAAATGCTGATGAGCTATTTAAAGCTATTCAAGTCACTTGTAATAAGATTACGTAATATTATGTAATAAGATTACGCCAGAAAAAATTATTAAACTCATTGAGTCTATGCCAAGAAGGTGTTCCTTGATCCTAAAAAGTAAAAGGTATGCTATTAACTACTGGTTTTAATATTTTTTCAGTAGTTATATAAAAGTTGCTAATGTTTTGGGAGACCATTTTTTTACATTAAAATACCATTTTTGACAAAATTTCATCACTTCGATCATTTAGAACAGGCATTGAATTTATATACCTGGTGTACCGGTAAAAAGTGAGCGTTAAGAAACATTTTTAGTGTTAAAAATGTTGAATTTTTTACCAGAAAGTGATGAATCTTGGAAAACATCATTTTTTTTAAGATAAGAAAAGTGCTGCAGAGTTACATTGAATGCTTATTGAAGCATATGGTGATCATGCTCTATTGGAAGCAACATGTTATAGATGGTGCAACAGTTCAGAGATAATGATTAAATTGTGAAAAATAAAGAATGTGTAAGACCACTAAAAGATTTCAAAGGCACTGAATTGCAAGCAATATTGGATGAAAATGATACTTTGAGTCAAAAGCAAATGGCAGTAATTTTGAATGTTGCACCAACAACTTGTGATCGTTGAAAAGCTATGGGAAAAATCTGAAAATGTGGATAATGTGTGTCACATGGTTTGAATGAAAGACAGATGGAAAACAGAAAAAACACTTGTAAAATTTTGCTTCAAAGACGCAAAGCAAAATCAGTTTTGCATCAAGTTGTTACTGGCAATGAAATTTTATTTATATGGATTTAAATGGATTTAGTTTAAGAACCTTAATCGAAAAAATCATGGGTTAATCCAAGACAACATCGACTGCAAACCAAGACCAATTTGGCAAGAAGAAAATGTATTACACCTTCCGGATACTACCAAATGCTCTGTATTTGGTAGCATCCGGAAGGTGTGGTGTATCATGAGCTTCTAAAACCTGGTGATGCTGGTAATACTAATTGCTATAGACAATAAATTATCAATTTGAACCATACATTAATTGTAAAACGACCAGAATGGACCAGAAGACACAATAAAGTAATTTTGTAATGTTACAATGCACCTGCAAAAAAAAGGAAAACCAGTTCAAGATATAATCAAAGCACTTAGATGCAAGCTGCTTCCCCACTCACCATATTTGTCTCATTCCGACTCCTATATGTTTTCATTATGGGGGTACACATTGTCTGAGCAGCACTTCGATTCCTACAAAAGGTCAAAAATTAGGTATCTGATTGGATTGCTTCAAAAGACGAACATTTCTATTGGTGTGGTTTTTACAAATCCAGAAAAGTGATCAAAATGTGTAGAAAGCAATTATCAATACTTTGAATAAATTTTTTTTCTTTTCCTATTCAAATCTAGGGTTTAACTTTCACAAAAAATACCCTCACTTGGTACATTAAAAGAAAAAATCATTAAATAGATTAGAGAGTATTAAAGAGAGCTCTGGAGAGCATCTTTGTCAAACTGATAGTTATGTCTTTTTTATGATGAATGTCTAATGATATTACTTGATCATAAAAACTAATAATCAAGTAATGTTTAATGTTAATAATAGTTAATGAGAATAATCGACAAATCAAAAACAATCAAATAATTGAGTGCTAGGCAATACTAGTTTGCATTGATTTCTTGCAATGGTGAAACACTGTTTGTTAAAAAAATAAAGATAAAAGAAATGATAACAATTAAAATCAGCAGCAAAAAATCTTATCAAAAAACATTCTCAAAAAGAAGAAAACCTTAGGGTGAGGCTTTACTTGAAATTAACAGAAAGAAAGAAATGCTTTAAAAGTAGATAAAAGACTTCAGTCCAGTCATCACAGAAAAAGTCACACCTGCTACTTTTATTTAAATATGATATTATTAACAAATTTAAATGCATTTATTATATATATGTATATATATATGTATGTATGTATATATATATATATATATATATATATATATATATATATATATATATATATATATATATATATATATATATATATATATATATATTACTTTTTAAATAAAAATATTTTTTTTTATTCAAAAAGTATTTATAATTATTATTAATTATAATTTAATGTAAAAAATAATAGTAATTTGTTATTGGTTAAATGTAAATATTTTTATTTTAGCAAAATATTATTAAAGAACTCTTTAAATAAATTGTTTTTGTTGTTGTTGTTGTTGTTGTTGTTTTTTGTAAAAAATATTTTGATTTAGATTTAGTTAAAAGAATTTTAATAAATTGTTTTATAGATTACATCATCTCAAGATTCTAAATTAGACACAGGGTTGATTGATCCTAATTCAGAGATTTCTCAAGGAATTTACATTTATGGTTCAATTTTCGTTTTATGTGCAATTGTTGTAGGATTCACTGTTGAAGTTGTATATGCAAGACTAAAGAAACCAAAACTTCAACCATATGGTTATCTTTTGTTTGTTTTTTGGAAAGAAAATTAATGAATTAAAAATATTGAATTAAAAAAAGAAATTGTTTTTTATTTTTATTTTTTGTTATAGGTATTTTTTTAAATGCATTTTTGGTTACTTGGAATTTTAAATTTTAACAAATTTATAGATGCCAAAGAAGTCTTAGAAGTAAAGTTATCCAAGTTTGTGAAAAAATTTTGCCACTATTTATCTCTTCATATAGAGATGCAAATTGAAAAAGATGACGCAGAGATAAAATCTTACTTCAGAAAGAAAGGTAAGGGGAATTAAATAAACCTCTGCATTAGGGTTATTAATTTTTTTTAACATTGGAAAGGTCCCCAGAGGGCAAAAGGGTCAATTTTCCCCTCGTTTTTAGGAAAACTTTATCCTGCTTGTGGGACCCTTAAATCTCAACTAAATTAAAAAATAAACTATCCAATAACATGGTAATAAGCTCTACAACTCAAGTTTAAAGGGCAATTATATTTTTCATAAATATTTCTTTAAGTAACTTTAAGAAGAATGATAAAACATTAAAAATCGTCAAAATATAAGATATTTGTTTAAAAAAAAAAATATTTGTTTGAATACAATAAAATAAAAACTTTATCAATGCAAAACACAAAACCCAAAATGTACAAGTGTTTCAAAAATAAATTGGATCAATAAGTAGATATTAAATAGTACTATTAAGTGGAGCTTTGGCATAATCCAACTTTTTTCTGCCATTTTGATTTTGCTTATACACATGAATAAAAAGAAGCATATCTTACTTTTTTTCTTCTGAATTTCCATAAAAATTTCCTTAAAAGTAAAAAGAAATTCTGAACTTTGTTAACAAGTTGTTGAACTAATTTGACTGTTCTTTCTGAACAATCATTCACAACATCAAGATTCGTGATGGCTGTTTCAAACTCTTGATAGAAATCATTTAAAATCTAATACTCTGGAGGAAGTTTCATTCTTGAACCTCAACTTTTCCATGACCAAGCATGTCAAATATAAGCCAGGACTTCTTTTTAACTAGTGGAACTCAACTGGGAGGCTCATCCTGTGAAAAGTTTAAGCTTTATTCGATTACTCAAATCTTTTCATCTACCAGCTTTCATATCCTAATAGTTACAGCTTAGATTTATCAATGTTTAATTTAAAAATGAATAGTATACCTTTTTTATGTATTTAAATCTATTATCTATTTTATGTATTTAAATCTATTTAAATGTATTAAAATTTTTTATGTATTTAAAATCATATATTTCTTTTAAAACAATTATTCAGATAGTGTACCTGCGTCGAAACAGCTGAACCTAACTCCGCTCTAAGAAACCATTCAGTGTAAAAAATAAAAAGGAACTTTGCCATTTCAGTGGTTCATCATCCCTGCTCTCTTTATTGATTTCAGGGATTTTTTCCATAAGTAGGAACGGTTTTAGGTAAAATAAACTTTTACCCATGAATCTGGCATAATGAACAGCTTTAGGATTGTGAAGTTTAATTCTGTCAGTGTGACACAACCATCAATCAGTTCAGCCAATTCCTGATAATCTTTTTAAAACTTTCCATCCTAAACAAATTTTTTTGCAAAGTTATAATAACTTAAATAACTTACTACTTATAAAACTGGAAAATTATAAGTAAAGTACTACTTTATTTCACTATTTTTTGGAAATAATAAGAGATAATTAGATTTAATTGAATTAATTTGTAAAGCTTTTATTACTCACCTTCTTAAAAACCTTAGTGCTAATTATATTTCTGTAAAATTGAATAGCACTCAGCCTATTTTCATTATTCCAGGAATCAGTAGGAGTTGACAATCTTTTTAAATCTTGATTTTCAGTATCTAGATCATTTCAATGGTTCTTAAGAACTTTAAATAATTTATTCTCTGGTCCTGAAGTATGACTGTTTGGATAAAGCTCTCAAATGGGTAACTTGACACTCAAAAATATGGCGTTGACATGCAGTTAATAACATAGGGTGCTGAAAATGCACAATGGTTCTGCTACAAGGTCTTTTTGCTTTACCTGTGTTAGCGCTAGTGGTATCAAAGCAAAGAAACTGAACTTTATTCTCTAATCCAATGTTAGAAATAAGTTTTTCTATAGCTTCTTTTTGGTGTTCTCCAAAACCTGAGTCAATTGCTAGAATTCCGAGTAACTCAGTTTGTCCTCTAGTCATACAGCTAACCTATCTTTTGAAAACTGTTTTCCTTCATTCCTTCAGTAAGTTCTTTCACAAATTTTCTATCAAAATAAATTGTTATCAGAGAATTTGAAGAATTATATATGCTTTTTATATGGTCTCTGATTTCATTTGCACCCAAGAACACAACATTCTCTGCTGTGCTGTATGAAGAAGAGTTAGATCATGCAAACTCAGACATGCATCCCCCAGAATTGAAAATAATACTGCTAAGAATTGCTGTATGTTGATGTGGAACTAAACCCTCTCCAACTGCTGCATCAGCAGTACAGTGCAAGATATCCTTGGGTAGGTTGACAGAATTTGTAGGATCAATATGTGGCTCAATTTCAAATTCATTATCATTTGAACTGCCTTTTTTGGTATTAAAAGAACTTAATGAATTTTCAGATTCGGTATCAGATACAGCGTTTAATTTATTATAATTACATTTAGCTTTATACTTTCTTTTTAATGAGTACTGAAATAATTTATCCAATCCCCTAACCTTCCTTTCTTTTCCTCTAACTGGTCTTTAAGAAAAGCTATGTCTTCCTATTTGTCATTTTGGTTTCTCAATCTATCTTTCCTTAATTTTTCAATCATATTTAGTGGGTTTTCTCTAATCCAGAAAAACCTTTTTCATTTTTCTATAAAGTTCTTTCTTTTTTTCACTTCAGCAGGATTGTTTCTTTTACTTAAGCTTTTCAGCTTGATCCAGTTCTTTACCATTTTTTCGAACTTGATCCGATAAAATGGAATTATTATTATTAAATGCTTATAAAAACTTAAAAATATTTGATAAGGTTATACAGTTTGATCTATCATTGCCTTAGCTTCTGAGTTGTACTTCATATCCACCACGCGTCCATGGAACTACAAGTTTAGATATTGTGCAACAATGTAAGTGATTGGTAGAACAATTTGGTGGGAATGATCCACTTTTGTTTGGACATCCTACAATAAAACTCAGTTTAACTTCAAATTTAGATTTTCTCAGAAAGTTGTAGTATTGAAGAATTTCTTGTGCAAATTTATTTTTGGGAATAGTACAGTTTATTTTTCCCGCTAGAAAAGTATCATCAACTCTTTTAATTTCCTTTTTTTTATTTTATTTAAAATCTTTTTTATTCTTTATTCAAAACAAAATTTGTTCAGCAAAAAAAGTTATGTTTACAAATATAAAATTATACACAAAAATTGAAATGTAAGATATTTTTATATTACCCACTAAAAACCTGCTTTTTGCTAAAAAAAACAAATACTTTGAATGTTTATTTATAAAAAAAGCCCGTTAAACTTAAATTGTTCAACTCATTACCATGTTATTGGATAGTTTGTTTTTTAAATTAGTTGAAATTTAAGAGTCCCACAAGTGGGGTAAAGTTTTGCTAAAAATGGGGTAAAAGTTGACCCTTTTGCTCTCTGTGGCAAAACGGTCAATTTTTTCCAAATCCTTTCTGATGATCAACAAAATTTTGTAAAGAATTTTAAGTACTGATTTGGGGTCAGGGCAGATCATAAGTTAGGTTTTAGTTGCAAATTTGTTGTCGCAATTTATTACCACTAAAAGTATATTACCACTAGAAAAGTATCATCAATTCTTTCAATTTTCTTTTTTGGTGGCATCATTTAAATTATTAATATTTTATGTTAATCTAAAATTAAATGTTTACATAAAAATATGTTATATAAAATAATCATATAAGATTATATATTAAATTTGAAAATGAAAAATTTATTTTCTATTTTATTTTAGAAAAATTTTGTATTTTATTCAAAGCAAAATTTGTTCAGCAAAAAAAGTTATGTTTTCAAATTGTACACAAAAATTGAAATGTAAGATATTTTGAAAATACCCACTAAAAGTTCACTTTTTGTTGAAAAAAAAAATACCTTTAATGTTTTTTAAAGAAAAGAGTCCCTTAAACTTAAGTTGTAGAACTCATTACCATTTTATTGGATAGTTTATTTTTTAAATTGGTTGAGGTTTAAGTGTCCCACAAGCAAGGTAAAGTTTTCCTAAAAACGACCCTCAAAAATTTACTCTTTTTGCCTTCTGTGGGGACCTTTCCGATGTTCAAAAAAATTTTTGAAAAAATTTTAGTTACTAATTTGGGGTCAGGGCAGATCATAAGCTGTTCAAATTTTTGACATGATCTACTTTTGAATAACCCTACTCTGCATATATATATATATATATATATATATATATATATATATATATATATATATATATATATATATATATATATATATATATAAAACATAATTTTGGTGTTTTTTATGCTGCATAACTTTTTAGTGTAATTTAACACCTTTTAATGAAGAGTGTACATTAAGATCAGAAATACTATTTTTAGATGGAATATATTGATAATGGCAAATAGTGATAGTGGCTAAATCTATTAAATTCAAATTAAAAAAAATAGAAATTATCAATTAAAATCTTGATTAATGCTTTGTACATACCTGTATAAAACATAACATTGATTTAAAACCACTTTTAAATGAGGTCATCATCATCATCATTAGCAGCAGCATTACCTTCTAAGACCAGCACATTAGTTGCGTTATCTTGTAAAACAATCAGAATTTTGGTGTGTAGAATTCAAAACTTACTAAACCCTTATGTAAATATTCACTAATATTTTGCCCTGTATGACTTTTTTGACTTGAAAAGTGCATATCTCTAATGGGTTTCATATTTGAAAATGGGTAACCTTGTTAACTGCTGTAGACTTCTGGAACTTTGGGGAAGGTAAATTTTATCAAATTTAAAAAAAAACACTTTTTAAAGCATTACTTGATAAATCATAAGCAGTATTTGTTATAAAACTTTTTCTATTCTTGATTGACTCTAATAATGATTTAATAAAATCATTATTTTTATCTTTTTTCACTTTATTGGTGCTTTTGTTTAATATTACAAATCTAATATTTTCATCAATGTTGCACTAAGCATTATCGTTTTGTTGAGTATCATTGTTGTATTGAGCATCATTTTTGTGCTGAGCATTCTTTTATAAGTTAAGTACATGATTACGATTGTTTAATACAAAGTTCTATTTTTAAGCTAAATTTATTTTTTATACTATATCGTTTTTTATTTCCTTTGAGGATTTATCAGGAAGCTTAAAATTTATGAGATCGAATCTTAGATATAAACCATTTCATGTTTATTTATATTATAAAATATTATAAATTTATATTATATATAATATTATATATATATAAATTATATTATATATGAGTAAAGTTAGCTGCTCATTGTTTCAAAGGAATTTAATAGATCACTATCAGTGTCTGTCATTATCAATATATTCCATCTAAAAGTAGTATTTCTGATCTCAATGTACACTATGATCATAATGTACTCAATTAAAAGGTGTTAAATTACACTAAAAAGGTGTGCAGCATGGAAAACACTAAAATGATGTTAAATTACACCGTTTTGGTGTATTTCTTGCTGCACACCTTTTTAGTGTTAATTTACACCGTTTTGGTGTTAAATTACATCGTTTTGGTGTATTACATGCTGTACACCTCTTTAGTGTTAAATTACACCGTTTTGGTGTATTTCTTGCTGCACACCTTTTTAGTGTTAATTTACACCGTTTTGGTGTTAAATTACATCGTTTTGGTGTATTACATGCTGTACACCTCTTTAGTGTTAAATTACATCGTTTTGGTGTATTTCATGCTGCACATCTTTTTAGTGTTAATTTACACCGTTTTGGTCTTAAATTACATCGTTTTGGTGTATTTCATGCTCCGCCTCTTTTTAGTGTTAAATTACCCCATTTTGGTGTATTTCATGCTGTACACCTCTTTAGTGTTAATTTGCAACGTTTTGGTCTTAAATTACATCATTTTGGTGTATTTTATGCTGCACACCTTTTTAGTGTTAATTTACATTGTTTTAGTGTTTATTTAGATTGTTTTGATTATTTCAGGCTAGTTTCAAACAAAACAAAAAAACTTCTAAATATTTAATTATTAAGTACATAAAAATGTGTTCTTGTTTATGTTCTGCTCATTAAAAAAGTTCTTAAAAAATGACTTTGTGGTTCATTAACAGTTTGTGATTTCAATAGTTAACTTGCCTCTATTGAAAAAAGGAAAAAAAAATTTTTAAGTATAGACATTTCCAAAAATGATTTTAAACTAGAAAGGTACTCTAGATTAAATGCATTAAAAAATCATAGTTTGGCGTGTATAATGTTAACAAGCTTTTTTGGAAGGCAACCACAACAGCTTTAATGCATAGAAGGTACTTGTCTCCTTCATAGTAGCCTGCAAACTGCATGTTAGTGACTTCTAGGTTTTTGCCTAATAACAGTTGAGGGAGGATTTAAATAATACACAATAGCCATTGCAAGGTTGTCATCATCGTATTCCTAAAATAAACAAACAAAATAAATGATTTTTCAATCCTTATTATTGATGTAGGAGGGTCAAACAAAATTCTTTTTTTCTGCTCAGTTAAAAATTTAACTTTTAACAAAGCAGGAAAAAAATTATTTTAATACACACACAGATATATATATATATATATATATATATATATATATATATATATATATATATATATATATATATATATATATATATATATATATATATATATATATATATATACAGTATCGGACAAAACAAGTGCAACCAAATAATGCAAATTTAGTTTCTTTATATAAAAGTGCTGCATTTTTTCAATTTAGAGAAAAAACTATGTAACTGTTTAGAGACAAAGTTCTTCAAGTTTTATTCATCACAAAGTTCATTATTTGTACACGAAAATTAATAAATTAATCAAAAGTATTAAAAAAAAGTTGATTTCCTTCTGGACAAAACAAGTGCAACTCGACAAAATGTTGACCAAGCTGTATTTCGCTATCAATATTTCGTGGCAAATTCTTTGTTGTCGATCACAGCCTTGCATCTTCGAGGCATAGATTCGATCAGGTGATCAATGAAACTTTGTAGAATCGCTGCCCAGGCCTTTTGCCACCTTCACGATTAATTCTGCGGTTGACGATCTCCCACTGGTTCTCGATAGGGTTGAGATCCGGAGAATGAGGCGGCCAATCCATCACCGATAGGTGGTTGTCTTAAAACCACTGCTTGACTACTTTTGCAGTGTGTTTTAGATCATTGTCTTGCTGAAAAACCCATTTTATTAGCATATTCCATTCGGCATGAGATAACATAACATCTTTCAGGATATTTTTATACATGAAACGGTCCATTATTCCATCGTTTCGATGTTTTGGACCTAGAATATTAGCAGAAAAACACCCCCAGACCATTACATTGCCTCCACCATGCTTCATGGTTGTATGGCAGAAACGTAAATCGAGGCATTTTCAGGCCTGTCGACGTATACGGCAAATGTCATCGCTCCCAATGATGTTGAACTTCGATTCATCACTGAACAGGACAGTTCGCCATTTCTGCAAATACCAGTCAATATGAGATGTAGCAAACTAGAAACTTTTCTTCTGGTTTCTTAGTGAAATCAGCAGTCTTTTTGCAGGGCGTCGAGAAAACAATCCGGCTCCAACAGCGCGTTGTCTGATTGTTTGTTCCGATACAGGCAGCTCTAATTGCTTTTGTATCTCGACTGATGATATCTAGGGATCCTTCTTGACGGATCTGGCGATCATAGAATCCTCTCTAGAAGTGGTGGAACGCGGTCTTCCACCTTTGTTATCTGCTGCCAACTTCCCCGTAGAACGATATTTGGAACATAGTCTTGATACGGTCCATTTTTTCTCGTGATATTTATCACAAAAACTTTTTTGTGACATTCCACTTACGTAATCGCCAATAATTTTCTTTCTTAGTTCCAATCCAAGACTGTCGGGAGCCATTTTTGCACTTGAAGTCATAAAAATAAATAATGACGCTTCTCAAGGCTTACCGTGTTACATTTACCTTGTGATGATACAATAATGCTCTGTGGAACACAACGATAATACTGACTGAATGACTTCCACATACTGACTGAATTACATGTCAATTTACATGTCTCTTATATAGTAAAATGAACCTGTGTGAACCTGTTCTGGAAGATTCTAGATGCTTCTTTTCGATGCTTCTGGAAGCTTCTGGATGCGTCTGGATGCTTCTGAATGTTTCTGGATACTTCTGGATGCTTTCAGATGCTTCTTCTGGAAACTTCTGGAAGCTTCTGTATGCTTCTGGAAACTTCTGGATACTTCCTTTAATTATTAAAAAACTTCCGTGACGTTGACACGGACCAGACATAAGAAAATGAAACAAACCAAAAAAGTTGCGCTTGTTTTGTCCGCTTTAAAATGCCACTTGTCAACGAAATCCTGCCTGTGTGCTGTCACCTGTCAGCTGATTGCTCATGTCATGGCATGCTATGACTCCAGACTCCTGAACTGTTTGCTGTGGTAGTATAGTTCGTTTCGTTTTTAAGTCATGTAAAATTAGGAACACTTTTTAGCATTGTTCGATGTTGGTTGCAAATGTTTTGTCCAATACTGTGTGTATATATATATATATATATATATATATATATATATATATATATATATATATATATATATATATATATATATATATATATAAAAATTAGTAAATTAGTAAAAAACACTTATCTAACTTTTATCTTCTACTTTAAGTTTCAGAGTTACTAAATCTCAAAAAAAATTCAATTTATAGAAAAAAATATTTACAGGAATTTATAAATTATCATAAAAAAATTTGTAATTACTATATTTTTATTTTTTTTTTTGTTAACGGTAAGTTACAGAAAGTAATTATTAAATAATTTTCTTTGGAATGGGAATAGTTTAATTTGGTCATTTGTTTTTATAATTTTTTAAGAGGTATTTATTTTTGTGCCTACATTTAGAAATTAATTCAGATTTTTTATTTAATAAATTTTCTTGATTTAAATGAGTAATTATTTCAAATTTTTCTTGCAAACATAGCATACATTTTTTGGAAATGTTGTTATAGGCAGGGGCAGATTTTAGATTAGACCATTGTAGATTAAAATTTTTATTTTTTTCTTTTAAATCCCAAATATATTTTGACAGCATAGTCTCTTTTGAATATTTTTTGTGTTTAAACGATTGTTTGTGGTTGGCATAACGTTTTTTCCATTCCCCTCGGTTAAGCCAATATATTGTTTATAAGGGTTATTTTGTGAGGAAACAATGGACTTGTAAATTATATTTTTTGAAAGGCATTTTCCATTTAGAGGGCAATCTATTTTTTGTTTACAATTACAATAATCAGTGTTTTTTTCTTTTATATGTTCATTTTTATTAATTAACGCGAAGTTGTGGCCTTTTATAATTCTTTCTAAATTTTTTGTACAACTATAACTTACTTTAATGGTATTTCTGTTAAAAACCTTATGTAATTTATTAGAGGGAGGAAAATGTTTGTCTACTAATTTTAGAAAAATTTTACCTATATTTGTTGAAACATTTTTGCTGTACCAAATATTGAACCAAATTATGTTTCTATTTCTATTACGCTTTTTTACAATTTTCTTTTCAAATTTTAGCTCGAAATTTTGAAAGCCACTTTTTTTAAGGGCATCTTCATAAACGCGTTTAGAGGAGTTAAAAATATTTTCATTAGAAGAGTTTTGGTTTAGCCTATTGTTAATTGAAATTGGAATTTGTTTTAGAATTTGAGGGGGATGGTTCGAATTCACATTAATATACAATAATTCGTCATTAGGTTTTTTGTAGGGCTTATAGGGACTTTCTGAGAGGTTAAATGTGACATCAAGAAAATTCACTATTTTTAAATTTAAATTTATTTCAATTTGAAAGCCAATATATTTAAAAACTTTAATAATATCTTTTCTAATTTTATCGAGTTGTGGCCCTGATTTTTTATGCATTATCATTAAACCGTCGTCGCGATAAAGACCTAATTGATTAATTTGGATTATTTTAGCTAGGGTATTTAAAATATATAAACCTACAAATTCGCAAATTTCTGCTCCGTCGTAACTTCCCATTGTTACATCAAAGCATTCGTGCGTGGTTTTTTTCTTCCACGTTTCCTTATCAAAATAGAGTAAATTTTTTCTGCAGTGCTTTATTATACGGATAGTGTCCTCAGTAATTTTTAACTGGGATTTTCCAAATTCTATTGTTTTATCTAAAATTTCTGCTGTGATTGAGGGGTAAAAATCTATAAAATCAAATTGTATAAATGTGCATTCATTTTTATTGTTAATTTTAGAAAACCAATCTATAACATCAGTGGTATTTTTCCACTGATGTAAACTCAATTTTTTTCGAATAGAGTTATTAATTTTGTCTAGTTTTATTTTACTAACGTGGCCTAGGTTACTTTTTGAGGGTACTAGTAGCCTACAAGGGAGTTTATTTTGAAAATTTGGTTTGTGATCTTTGAAACAAATGCTTGCGCTGGTGCAACTGATTCAATTCTCGCATCTAAATTAATATTTTTGGCGATGTTTTGAGCTTCTAAATTAATGGCGTTTTCCAAGTTTTTTGGTGCTTTTGTATAATAATTAGAAATATTATCGCGCAGTATTTTTTGATGAGTTTCTGGGGTAATTTGGTAAATGTTGCTTGTTTTGTCAGCAAAAACTAAAATATTAGGGTTCAATTTTATATTATTAATGTCTAGTTTTAATTGTTTTTGGAATTCATTATTTATGTTTTGAAATTTTATAGTTTTAATTAAGTGTAATAAATCATTTTCAAAATTTTCCAGGTCAGAAATTAATGGTTGGGCGTTTTTTGTTTTCAATCCATAGTTTTTATTCTGTTTTTTTTTTCAATTAAAGGGTTTTTATTTTTAGATTCTAAGAAAAAATGGGCTTTCCAACGAATTCTTTTAATAAAGTGTTCTACTTTGTCTATTAATGAAATAGTATAACTTTTTTTGTCTGGGATTGGGATATTTTTGAGAGAGTAAGTAAAATTGTTAGTTTCCATGTTTAGGTTAGGTAAAATACAATTAAAGAGTGCTCCACAAGTATAAACTTGGAGCTTAATATGTAAATTATGTTAGTGTATTTTACAAATAGAGTGCTAAATGTTCTTAAAGAACAGAGGAATAATAAATTAGTAAAAAACACTTATCTAACTTTTATCTTCTACTTGAAGTTTCACCATTGCTGGATCATCAGGAAGAGTTACTAAATCTCAAAAAAAATATATATATATATTTATATATATATATATATATATATATATATATATATATATATATATATATATATATATATATATATATATAAATATATATATATATATATATATATATATATATATATATATACATATATATATATATATATATATACATACATATATATATATATATATATATATATATATATATATATATATATATATAATATATATATATATATATATATATACATATATATATATATATATATATACATACATATATATATATATATATATATATATATATATATATATATATATATATATATATATATACATATATATATATATATATATATATATATATATATATATATATATATATATATATATATATATATATATATATATATATAAAAGAACTTTTAAAGAGATGAAAGCGGACAAAAAAAATTAAAAAGACTTTTTTTTAAGTTTGAATTGTTTTTTACAGTATCTTTTATTGAAATATATTTTTGTGCATTGTTTATAATGTTGTGTACTTTTAATCTTTGTTTAGTATTGTTATGTATTTTTGTGCATTACTTATATTGTCTTGTGCGATGTTTATATTTTCATGTATTTTTATTATATTGTCATATATGTCATTATAATGTCATATTCTTGTGTGTGAAAGTTTAGTTTTTTTGTATATTATAAATTCTTTTTTTACAATAAATGTTTGTATTGTGTGGTAGGCTGTTACGTTTTGTCAATATAAACTGTTTGTAACTTCCCCTGTCTGTACTTATATGTTAAATTGTTGTTTAAAAATTAATATTGACTTTTTAATATTATATAATTACTTTATTATTGTAATGATTGTCACTTAATTTATTAATATTAATGCTATTATTATTGTTAATATTATTATCATTCCTATTGGTATTTAAAATTTATTTTTTCTATTTGCTTTATACTTACGATTAATCGTATTAATCGTTACGATTAATTGTAAGTGAAAAACAAATACTAATCTATTTGTTTCAACATTTTTTTTTTACTTTCTACTTTGCAAGAGTTTTTTTGTATTGCTGCCGTTTTTATCTGTTTACTTAATTTTTAATTTTTTTTTAAGTTATTATTAGTGTCGTTATTGTTTTAGTTTTTAAATTTATCTTATTTTTTATAAGTTTTTGTTAAATTTTTGTGGTTTTTTGTTTGAATTTTGTTATTATTATTTCGTATTATATCATATTATTATATTACTTATATAGTTTTCATTTTGATTATAAATGTTATAAATATTAATTAATCAATGTCAGTGTGTGTGCGTGTGTGTGTGTGTGTATACATATGTGTATATATATACAGTACTGGCCAAAAAGATCCGACCACTAAGGTTTTTAGACAGAAACGTAATACCACTTCAATTTAATGATAATATGATTGAATTAAACGCAACAAACAACATTCACATAAGTCATTGACACACTTTCGAAGAAACCAACAAGTAGTTCACATTAGAAAAGAGTTTCTAGTACCTCGAATGTCTTCCTCTGGCTTTGAGGACAGCTTCTATTCTTCGAGGCATAGAGGCAAGAAGAGAGTCACAGTAATCAGGCATTATTTTTTGGGACCACATCTCTAGTATAGCCTCCTTCAAAGTTGTCGCCGACGTCGAGTTTGGTTTTGCCACTTCTGCTTTCAATTTTACCCAGCAATTTTCAATAGGGTTTAAATCCGGTGACGAGCCAGGCCACGGAGCAAGAAGTTCGATGGAATACTCTTAAAACCATGTCTTGACGATCTTTGTCTGATGACATGGCGCGCCGTAATTCATAAAGATGTCACAGTTGCGAGTTCTGAGCCAAATAGGAACATTTTCCTTTATTATTTGCAAATAATTAATAGCTTTGATAGTTTCACCTGGCGGCATGAGATGGATTTCCGCTCGACCTCTGGCAGTAATTGCTCCCCAAATCATAATTGCAGGGCAATATTTTACCGCTGGAGCAACATAACGGGCATTGTAGCGTGTGTTTGGTGGCCGTCGAACATTAACTTTATGCGTAGTAAATTGTTTCACCTGTGATTCGTCTGAGAACATGACACGTCGCCACATTACCAAGGTCCAATTTTTATGTGCTGTACAAAATTTGAGGTGATCACGAATATTTTTCTGAGATAGTCGTGGTTTTAATGCAGCACGATAGGATCAAAGACTGAAATCGTCCACAAGACGTCGCCGAATGGTGCGAGAGCTCACATTCACATCAGGAAACAGCTCATTAAGAATTTGTGAAGATGATGCCAGTGGGTTCTCCGTGGCTGCACGGCGGATCATAGCGCCAGTTTTTGATGTGGTACATCATCATCTGCCACTGGGTCGTCCTGCAGCGCTGGTGCCTGTTGACGTGATGTGCTGAATGACGTCGTGAACAGTTGTCTTGCAAACGTTGTGCATTTGTAAACGTGCGGCAATCACACTTTCAGACTTTTCGTCTTCCATCAAAAGGTTTAATTTAGCACGTTTTCCAGGTGATGTTGTCGCCATAGTCAATAGCAAATAGTAATTCACAGCCACGCATGCGATGGTATATATAACAATGGTACAACTGTTTTGATTGGCTGATAATCACGCATGCAAAGCGTGATGGTGAAATTCGAGGAAAGCGCCTACACTACGATGTACATACTGTATACATAGATAAACAATGCGTGGTCGGATCTTTTTGGCCAGCACTGTACATATATGAAAAATTTATATAGTAAAAATAATTTAACTGTAAAGGAAAAAAGAAACATATCACTTTAAAGTAAGTGATATGTTTCTTTTTTAAACTGGTTACTAAAATATGTTAAAATTTTAAAAACATGTAAAATATTTAAAAGGATTTAAAATACTTTTAAATACTTTACACATATTTATAATTTTATTCAAATATTTGTTACTAACAATAGTAGTAATTTAATTTTCAGAACAGTTTATTGATCTTCAAAATTGTAATCAGCAGAATAATTTATTTTTTAACAAAATATGTGGTTATTTTTATCGGTATTTAGTATATGTTAAAAGTTTGATAAAACATGTTGGCAAATATATCTTTACACTCTTTTACAAGTAAAAGTTGGTATACTATTTGAACTATTAGTTTAAAAGAGTGATATTAAAAATTTACATAATAAAATATAAATTCAATGAAAACATTTCCTTAACAATTGACATAGATTAAAAAAAAACTAACCATCTAACAAGATTTAAAAAAAACTAACCATCTAACAAGATAAAATATGTTGTGTATTAGAATCCAGCTCATGCAGCACCTCATCTACATCAATTTCCGCTCGCTCACTTGTACACACAATAGTTGCGTTTATGTTCAACTTAGCATTAGCTAACAAAAAATATTTATAAATTATTAGAATCCAGCTTATGCAGCATTCATCTACATCAATTTTCATTCGCTCTCTTGTACACACAGCAGTTGCATTTGTGTTCAACTTAGCATTAGCTAACAAAAAATATTTAAAAGTTATAATACCCAAACTATACATAAGGATTAATTCCCTGTAAACTACAAAATATATTACATCATAATATATATTATGATAGTGTTATCAGGTTTAACAATTATACTTCTAGGAATATTACATAAATAATGAGTCTATATAGAAAAGGAAATTTTTAATTTAATTTTTTACTTTAGTTAAATAAATTAAAAATTAATTTGACCAAAGAAATTTAATTTGAGCTAATTGAACACTTTTTAGCTACATGCAAACTACCTATAAAACGTAATTTGCACGTAGTTAAAAAGTGTTTATTAACATTGTACTACATTGCTTGCAATATATATTGGGCAAATGTCTTATTACCACAATAAAACGTAAAACACTAAAATGCGTTTAACAACGTTTATTAGTAAGTTTATCATGGTCTAAAACTGTTAGCCACTTTTGTAAAAAAATATGTAAAACAACTCTACACAATCTAATGTTGACACACTTTCGTATAAAGCTGCTTAATAAAAAAGATTTGAAAAAGCTTTGCACTGTTTTGTGAAACACCGTTTTTTAAGCAGCTTTACGGTATAAACAATTTTACACCCTGTAACCGGTAAATCTTACACCGTTCTGAAAAACACCGTTTTACATAACAGTGTTTTTTTTACAAAACAGTGTTTTTTTTTTACAAAATAATGTCGAAAACAAAAAAAAGGGTGTTACGTTTTTCGAAACTATTTTTTAAAAAAAAGGTTTTTTTAAAAAAAAATAATGTCGAAAAACGTAAAATAAAAAAACAAAGAATAATGAAAGAAATGATTGCTACCGAAGCTCAAACCCTCAGTCGATGCAGCGGCACTCCTTTGCGGCAGCAGGCTATAAGGTAGTTGGTGTATATACTGAAGCCCCCAGCAGCAGACTGTTTCAGTATGACATCATACATGTTATCATTTATTATTTTTTTATTTTTGTTACTATTCATTAAACTCCTTTTTGGTTTTGCGACAAATTGCAACAATTTCTTTTTTACATTTTCAACAATTAAATTTGCGACAATCAAAATTTTGCGACACTATTCTGCCACACCATTTTTTTTTAGCCAGCATTTAAAGATTATTTTTTTTAGGGTACTCTTTGGGTCTCGGATGGATACCTTATCTGACAGTAGACGAAGAGAAACTTAAAAAGCAGTTGAAGTACCAAGAAATTATGAGTCTTGATTTAAGTAAACCTAAGTATGAGCTTAATCTTTGGACGAAACTAAGAGGCGAAGCACGAGTTCTACACAACAACGACTATAAGGTCTTATAAAAAGTATGATTCGTCTTGCATAGAATATGTATATAATAACTTTGAGATTTTAACATTTTAAACCAATAATTTATTATGCGTGAACGTTTTATATATTTTTTAACTTTTAAAAATAGAGTTTACCTTAAATGATCTTATTACAAAATTACAAAAAGTGATTAGCTATTCTGTGTCTAAAGTTGTAAAAAGTCATAGTTTCATTCTAAAAAGTCGGGTTCTAGTTTTTTATATTTTTGGATGCAGTTAATTCTGCCTTAAAACCACACAGAGAAAAATCAAAATTTATGCTGAGAGTTTTTCTAGCCTTTCTTTATAAACTATGTTTTCAAGATTAAACGCTTGTTATTATCATTGTTTATTTTAATTTGAAATAAATTTATTTTGCATTTGAGTGGAAAGAAAACGTTATAAACGTATAGATAAAAATTATAAAAATTGGAAAACATCCTCATACCTGTAGTGTTTATTATCTGTAGATCTTCCACTCATAACTTTGTTTTCATTTAACAATTTTTTTGTATAATCAATTAAAGAATTGCTTTTATTTAATTAAATACTTTTTTGTATTTTTTTACAAAAAAAAATAGTTGAATTAAATACAAACATTTCGTTTCTACTTTGATTTTTTTTTTTTTATCGTTTGTTTAGTAGTTATTTGCGTGTAGTTGACCACTTTATATTTATTTGCGTGTAGTTGACCACTTTATATTAAAGATTTATTCATATTGGGAAGTAAATATTGCGCAAGAACTTTGTCTTATTTTGTAGATTGAAATAAAATGTAAATATATACATTGCTTTTAATTTATATATGTTTGTATTTATTTGTAATTGGATTTGTATATTTTAAAGTTTGGTTCTTATTAATAGCTTTTTACTTTTTTATTGTTCAACTTGCAATCGGGTGAGGTGGTGAATCGGCAGAATTGTAATAGGTGATCAGTCATATTATAACAAAACAATAAAAGTATTTTAGGTTGAATGGTTGTCTCGGTTAAATCAAGGAAATATAATTATGATTTTGCTGCATTAACATATTTTGGATCTATGCTTGTAATGTATTTTTTTTTTTTTTTATTAACAAAAGTAATTTACTTTAGATACCATGACCGTCTGTACTATAAGATTTATTAGAGTTAACGTTTGTACTAACTAATAATATAGACGTTAATCGAAAAAATCGTAAAACGTAACAGCCATGTTCGAAACTTTATCATTTATAGGTAAACTTCGCAGCTATGTTAGTTTGATTCTTTTTCATATATACTACTTTATGCATATCTTAGAAATTAGGTACTAGAGAATTTTGTAAAATTTTAACCATGTTATTAATGAAGGCAAGACAAACATTCCATCTCTAATTCATGGGTCTGATCTTATTACCTCTCCTAAATGCAGAACTTTAAAGCCTTTATCTTATCACCTCTCCTAAAAGCAGAACTTTAATGCTCCTTTAAAGCAGAACTATTTGCAAATAACTTTTCCTCTAATTTGACTCTTCGACCTAATGGCCATACTATTCTTGCCATTTAGGTTAAACGATTGTTAGACATCAAAAACACTCCAGCTTCTGACATTCTTGTCAGAGTCTGACAAAAGTTTCCTCTAGAACTCTCTACAATTTTCTTTAACTATTTAATAAGTGACTGAATCTAATTTTCCTGCCTGTTAGAACATGGCATCTTTGGTTCTAGTTTTTAAAATCTCTTAAGAACACTCTGACTTCTCCAATTATTGTCCAATCAGTCCTCTTTGTATTATTAGCAAGGTCTATGCGTCTTTAATCAACAAATTTCTAAAATCTCATCTTGAGTCTAATAATTTACTCTCAGATAATCAATACTAATTTCGATCTTCTCATTCAACGGCTGACTTGATAACTTGCTGTAACTAATACAGCAAGTTATCAAGTCAGCCGTTGATATAGATTGGGTGGGGGGGGGGAGAGAGGCAAGGGCTATTGGTCTTGACATTTCAAAAGCATTCGATCAATTAGACAAGCTGGTCTTCTTCATAAGCTTGCTTTATATGGTTTATCTGGCAAGGTTTTTGTGATAATTAAATTATTTCAATGTTATTGAATATTTATTTGAATATATAATATTTTTTTAATTTTGTTAACACTATAATATTGAATAATATTGTTGATCAATATTATAACTTAAATCAAATCAATAATTAAGTCATCCTCAAAGGCCAACTCTTCTTCATTTCTAGTAACTTCTGGGGTATTTCAACGGTATTTCCTTAGTATTTTTTCTTATTTACATTAATTTTATTTATTGGGCTTGCAGTGTCAATTTTAACTCTAATAAAACTCGGTTGTTTATAGCAAAATAACTCGGTTGTTTATTACAAACCCAATGTTGTCGACATTCCTAAATTTATGATTGGCAACTCCCTCACAGAGTCTCCTGCTTAACAATATCTTAGGTTATCATAACTATTGATCTCTCATAAGAACCATATGTACAATCCATTGCAAAGCACCTGCCAAGGTTGCTTCTCTTTATCGTGCTTGCCATTTTCTTACTCCTGATTCCATTCTCTACCTCTAAAAATCTCTTATTTGTCCCTGTGTAGAATACTGTTGTCATATTTGGGCTTGTTCTCCTAATAATCGTTTTTCTTTTCTAGATTAGATCAAAAAACGCTATGTAAATGTAAATACAGATCTGCTTTATCTGCCAAGCTTAACCCTTTCTTCTATCGTCCTAAGGTTGCATCTCTTTCTTTTTTCTATAAATACTATCATGATCGCTTTTTTTTTTACTGCACCTTTTTTATAGTTTACTTCGTCATTTTCATAATAAGTTATTTACAAAATATTTTGACCGGAGCAGGCAGAAGACAAAAGTCTTATCATCAAGCCCCGTTGTATCGTTTAACCTATCATAAATCTATCATAAATTTTTACAACATCAATAAAATAATATAAATACTTATAAATAAACATTTTACATTTTTTTATACATAAAAAAAAAAAATATTTATACATTCATAAAAATATATATGTATAAAAAAAAGAAAGAAATAAATACAAATTTAGATAAATAAGCAAAAAAAAATATATGTTTTACTTTTAAGCAAACGAAAGAAAAGTTAAGAATTGAAAAAGAAGATATTAAAATTAAAATAGAATTTGAGATATGTCATAATCAAGTAACTGTTTTTTTAAAATAACTTTGAAAGTTTGAAGTGAAATTAAAGTTTTACCTACAATTGGAAGGAATGAGTACCACAAATGTGGCCCTCGGTATGTTATTGAGAAATTAGACTGTTTTAATAAGGTTTTTGGGACCTGATAGTTATGCAATGAATGCTTTGTTTGATATTTATGATTTATAATAACAAAAAGGTCGTCAAAAATATTTGGCAGCATACGATATTTAAATCTAAACATGAATAAAAGAATACTGTAGATATTTAATTGATAAACATTAAGCCCTCCAAGCTTTTTAAGCAGTGGATTGGCACTGGTGTATTTATTAGCATTTAATATAAGACGGCTTGCTTGTTTTTGTTTATTCAAGATACGCTTTAATTTTGATGGATAAATGCTGGCCCACGCAATATTACAATAACTGATATAGCTATGGATTAACGAAAAGTAGATAAGTTTTAAGCAGTTTTTATCCAACTTATGTCTTGTCTTGTACATAATTCCAATACTCTTTGAAATTTTATTTTCTATTAAATTAATGTGGTCTTTCCAACTTATTTGTTCGTCAAGTAAAACGCCTAAAAATTTAATGCAGAATGTCCGTTGTAAATTAGTTTTTTCTATTGAAATATTTGGGAGTTTTAGGGGCAAAGTTTTAGATTTAGAGGATTTAGAAAAAAGAATATATTTGCTTTTAGTTTTATTTAGAGAGAGTTTGTTGGCTTTCAACCATTCATTGAGGTTGTCAAGCTCACGATTCATAGTGATAAAGATTGACTCTATGTTTGAGTGGATATAAAAAACCTGAGTGTCGTCAGCAAAAAGATTGAAATTTAATACACTAGAAGATAAGTAAATATCGTTTATATAGATAATAAATAATAAAGGCCCTAGAATAGATCTCTGTGGAACTCCGCAAGAAATGTTTTCTAGTTTCGTACAGGTTTTGTCATAAGATACACATTGTTTGCGATTATTAAGATAGGAAAAAAACCATTTATAATTATTATTTTTGACACCATAATTTCTGAGTTTGTAAAGAAGAATAGTATGGTCCACAGTATCGAAGGCCTTTGAGAGGTCAATAAAACCCCCAAGAGTATATTGGTTGTTTTCAAATCCGTTTAAAATTTCTTTAACTAATTAAATCCGTACTGATTATTATTAAGCAATTTATGTTTTATAAAATAATTGTATAGCCTATTATGCATTATTCTCTCTAGAATTTTAGAAAAACATGGAAGTATTGAGATAGGTCTATAATTAGATAATTTAGAAATATCACCGTCTTTAAAAATTGGAACTACTCTTGCTAGTTTTAAGAGGTCAGGAAAAATACCATTATTAAATGAAAGATTAAAAATAATTAGTAAGGGGTTTTCAATATTATCAAAAACTTCTTTAACAACCCTTGGGCTAATGTCATCAAGACCTGAGCTTTTGTTTGGTTTTAACATATTAAAAGCAAACCGAAGTTCATCAGGAGATACTTCAAGCTCATCCATCACACAGTCCTCTTCTTTAATATATGATTTAAAATGTATATTTCCGGGAGTTATTTTATTTGCTAGGTTTTGACCGACGTTTATAAAAAATTATTAAAACTCTCTGCAATAACTTTTCGCTCATTAACTACTGTTCTTTCATCTTCAGTGTATACATATTTTGGTAAAGTATTACCATGATCTTGTTTATTTTTTCCTATCACTTCCTTTATTATATCCCAAGTTTTTTTGTTATTACCAATATTATTTTGAAGTGATTTTGAGAAATAATTTTTTTTAGCTTTCAGGTTTTCAAACAGGTTTTTGTAAATTTTATATATTTTTCGTTTTGATAAGTTTTATTTTTTTAGAATTTTTCATATAGTCTTTATTTTTTTTTGAAGATTTAATAAGCCCTTTTGTAATCCAGGGACTTTGCAGGTTTTTAAGCTTAGTTTTTATTTCCTTCTTCGGAAACGCTTTGTTGTAAGCATTAATGAACTCATTGTAAAAAAAATCATAAGCTATATTAACATCTTTGCAATTATTGAGTTGTTTCCAGTTTACTTTGAGTAAATTATTTCTAAACGCCTCAATATTAATTTAATTAATCTGCCTTTTTACTTCCCTTTGTACTTTGCTTTTTTTTCCTTTTTTAAAAAAATGCGAAATGAAAAAGATTGGAAAGTGGTCGCTTATATCGCTTTTTATGATTCCGCTTTGAATGTTGCATGTTGTAAAGTTGTTAGTAAAAATATTATCAATGAGAGATTCGGTTTGAAGAGTTACGCGAGTAGGTTTGTTAATTAAGGGAATAATGGTGTACTGAAAAAGAGTGTCCTCAAAAAAGTTTACATCTGGATCATTATCATTATTCAAAAGAAGTGTGTGTTGTTTATTAAAAATTTCTAAAAGATTTGTTACGTTTGATTTGTTAACCATTTTCATTATTATAATATTTAAAATTAAGATTAAAAATGATTAGATTTCTAGCTATATCATTTTGAATTATTATAAACATTTTTTAAAATAATAAGTTTGTCATACCTGACGATCACATTTTCTCCATTTAATTTTCTCAATTTCGCTTCAGAAAATAACTTCCTTCATATTCTTGCCGTCTCTTGAGAGAAATCTTCATTCACGTAAATATTCAGACCTTTGAGTTTCCTTGTTTCTTTTAAAATGTTTGATTTATCTTTAAACCAACCTTTTGAACCAGCCGTGGCTCAGTGGTTAGAGTTCTGACTCGTAACCCAGAGGTCCGAGGTTCGATGCCAGCTCTAGCCATATAAGCGACATTGGTACGGAAGGAGGCGTGAGCTTCTTGTTAAATGCTCTCCCGCGGTGCTCTGTGATAAGACCGTAAGGACTTCTGGGAGCACCTAAAATAACTACAAAAAAAAAAAAAAAAAAAAAAAAAAAAACCTAAACAACTTCAATATAAGGGTTTGGGATCGGGCTTCTTTTCTAAATCCAACTCGATGCGCTCTTTCAATTTCGACTCCTTTTACTCCTAAATTTACATATAATAAATTCTGAACCTTTTGTTCAGTTTCATCCCAAGTTTAATTGATATTTTCAGGAATTCCGTCTATCCTTAAGTTATTACGCCGCGACCTATTTTCGGAGATTCTGCATTTTTCGTTTAAAATTGTAATACTATATGGGCTTTCAAATTCTTTAGAATCATTAGCAGCTTTCACCTTTTGGTCGATTGAATGTTCGTGAAAATTTAAGCTTTCTTTTATGTCTTTTATATCATTTTCTAGCAAGTGTATTCTTTTAGAGCAATCCAATGTTTTTGTTTCAATATCATCTAGGTGTGTATTGATTATTTTTAAATTATCGCTAAGTAAGTCCACAAATACTTTTTCTTGTTCTTTAAATAATGTCCGTATTTCTTTTTTGTGCTGAATGAACATATCTTTTATTTCGGATAAAGTAGTAGCCATTTTTAATATTTTTTTCTTTCTTTTTTGAGCTGTTAGAATTACGTCTGTTCACCACGGCGGTCGAGTTGTAAAAAAAAAAGACCTCAGGTTGACCAATAACTTCCAACTTATTAGTGGTTGCTTGCAGCCTTAATTGAACTGAGTTAGTTGATAAAAAAATCTAGCACAACTTTGTAAGCAATCCAATAAAGCTGTTCCTGTGCGGTAAATTTTTATGAAATCAAAATCAGTTATAACGTCTAATAACTTGTTAAAACAAATATAAAAATACGTCTTTTCAAAAAAAACTTATACTAAAGATAAATTAATTCATGATAAAAATGCTAATAGCTGAAAGATTAAACCGTTTTTTCGCTAATGTTAGCTCTAATTTAGTACGAAATACTCCTCCAACTTCTCTTACATTTGATTTTCATTTAACAACTCCTAATAACTAAAGACTTAATCAAAAGTAAGTATAATTTACGAAGTAAATTATACTTACTTTTAAAAGTAAGTATAATTTATAAAGTTACGAACTGCATTACAAGGCCTAAACAATAATGAAAAAGCAGGATCGGATTAAGTCAGCGCTTATATTAAAATTAGTCTACAATATAATTGAACCATCTTTATTTCATATTTTCAATCAACCGCTCAAATCTGGTATAGTTTTAGATAATTTAAAAATTGTCACTTCAATTTTTAAAGCTAGAGTTTAATCGAACCTAATTTCAGGCCTATATTTGTCTTATTGTGTTTGTCAAATAAATTGTATTTATATGTAATGTACAATTAATTGTATTTAACTGAAAACAATATGTTGTACACTAGCAATTTAGTTTTTCAAAAAAAATAAAAAACATTTAACATTTGTAGTATTAGTTAAGGGAGATCACCCCCCAAATTTGAATACAGACAATAGAAGAATACTTTTTAAGCAATCTAATATACAATATAATAAAAACTAAAAATTTACCTTTTTTTTTTTTTTTGGTCAACGATTGTTACATATACCCCAAAAAAACCCTAAAATAAGCAGAAAATATGATTTGCGCCGGCCAAGATTTAGCAAAAACTATTAAAAAAGGCAAAGTGAAATTTTTTATTATTATATTTAGAATAGGTGCATGAGTGTTTTAAATGGAACAGATTTGGAAAAAAAAATCTGGGTCTGAGGACAATTTTTGACAAGGTAAAACAGCCATACTAGTTTTTTTCTTGAGGTATCAAAATTCTGTTTCATTTAAAACACAGGTCTTATTAAAAGGAAGATATGCTGAAAATTTGAGACAAAAAGCTCAAGGTATTTTACAACATTAGCCGGCATATTGAAAAACCTTAAACTGAGAAAACGCTAAAAACATAAAGTTATTAAATAAAAAAATCTCCAAACATATTAAATATTACATATAAGACTCAAATTTAAGTTAAAAACCTTCTTTTTCATATAACTTGTCTTCATTTTTTAAGGTTTTGTCACTTTTCTTTAATTTTTAAGCCTTTAATTTTCGACGACGCAATATATTATTTGGCTTTCCTCAATAGATTGACCGGTTAAGGTAGATTTTGTTTATAGCATTTGAACCGTTTATTGTATAATAGCCAGGAATCATGTTAAGTTTTTCATAAGTTAGGATTGACGATATCATCCCAATATTAAAATTAGCAATAGCATCGTAGACATCAAACTTTAGCACTGTAATGGTGGCAAATTTTGTTTTCGGTATACGATTCCAAATTTTTCCATTAAAGGACTCATTCGCGTTTTGTATTTTGTCGTGAAGACATTTTTTAAGCTCATTATTTTTAGTAAGGTCCTCAAAAATAGGTCTGATCTTCTATACAACCTCTTAGGGAAGGCCAAAGCCTGGCTTGTAGGTATTGGTTTTATTTACTTCTCTGTTGAATTTACTCCAACTACTTGTACCCGTTGGATAATGTGGGTAATGCCAGTTTTTATCTTTCAATGATGCCACGTGAAAAAGAGTTGCAAGTGCTGATGATTTCATGGCAACTAAATCACCAGTATTTTGTCTAATTGCCATACCAAAAAAATTTTATAATCAATCAATTGTTGCATCTGTCAATCTTCCACGATCACCTAATCCTCTCACTTTTTTTTTCAATTTCCAAAGTTAGGCTCCAACACGCTTCTGATAGTGCCCAACACATTCCAATTTAGTTACTTGAGTGTCAGGATAAACATCCTTGACAATATTGAAACTTTTACTATCTCTATCACCCAAAAAGTCAACATATTTTAGTTTATGTTTTTGAACCGATTGCTGGAAAATGCGACTATTTTCTTCGCATTCCATTCCACTTGCAGAACCAATGAAGTTCATTTTAAAAATATGTAAATTTACACTTGGCATAAATAGTAGGATTTCTTTTTTTTTAAAGAAATCCTACTATTTATGCCATTTATACTTTTGATTTAAAGAGCACCCTCTGCAAAATTGACTCATTACCTCAACATCTAAAACATTTCCACTTTCCAATGAGAGTGCAGCAACCACACCATTTAAGGAAAATCCCCAACGCTGCCATGTCCCATGACAAGATACACCAATATCAAAAATCTCATCTTCATTTTGACAATTTTGTCTTAAATTAGCTGCAGCATCAGTCATTGTTTCCTGTGCAACTTCCTCTGTAATATTAGCTATTTTCAAAACAAGTTTATCATAGTTTTTTGGCGTCATTGGTTTTGGCATGTTTATGAGGGTTGTAAATTTTTGAATTCTAGAATATCCTTTTCCAAGAGTTCTCATTGTATATATTGTACATGTGTTTATATCGAAGATTTCTTTTTGATATAATAATTTAGAAGTATAAATGTTATTTTGATATTTACATTTTGAACAAAAAATTGAAAGTTTAGATGCAAGTCATTGCTTTTCGTTAATGTTTTCAGTTATCAAGTGGGGCAACTTAAAACTGATACAGCATCTGACAAAATAGAACAGTCAATTATTCTATAACCTATCACATCTTTGTTTTGGACATAAGCATTCTTTTGTGGTGGTTCAAAATTCTTTTGTGGTGGTTCAAAATTCTTTTGTGGTGGTTCAAAATAGGTTGAAGCTTGCGAAAAGAAGTTAACGTTTTGAAGATGTCTGTTTGTTTATCAACGAAAGATTCAATATTACCATTTAAGAGGTGATTTAAACTATTTAAAATTTCACTGCAACGTAACACCTTTCCATTAAAAACCCTTTTTCTTTTTACTGCTCGTTTTGTCCTTGCTTTAACTCTACTTTTACCATGTTTAAAAACTTTAAAAAAAATTATTTCTGTTGCGATAAAAATTGAGCTGAAACTAAACTTAAAAACAAATTGAACCCGTCATTTCGAAAAGGACATAAGTTCGTTAATTAAAAGTTTTCAGGACCAACAAAAATATGTTTCTTATCAAAAAAGTCTACGGTGCTTATAAAACTAAATATAGGAATAGATAAACAAAAAACATATAAAACTTTTGTGAATTTTATTTATTAAAAAAGATTATTATAAATCATGCAGATATTTTCAACTTAAACTTATGGACTAATGCCTTTTTCCAAATGAATTCTTTTTTGTACATATAAATCCAAAGATTATCAGAAAAATCATTAGTTAATCGTCTTTTATTTCTTGGTATTCATTGTTTGTTAAAGTTGTTGACCATGCAAAAACTTCTGTATAGAAGTTTTGATACTCTACTATTAAATATGGAATATATTTTTCTATTTTTTTCAAATCTGATATTTTATTTTCATTGATTGGCACTTTGCCAGCATATGCAGGAGCATTACTTGATGGTCAGGGTGGCCTGGTACCCATGCTTTGTAAGAGCTGGAAATCATGGCTGACTAAGCTATGACAACACGTGAATCTATGGATTCACGTGTTGTCACTAGACCAGGTGTGGTTTTAGAGAAGGTAAAATGTGACACTTTAGAAATGATAAAAATTACTTTTTTGTCCTTGGGTATTCCTTTGCCATAGGAATCCACAGATAGCACTAGTTTTTTATAATGGTTCGGCCACCATTTTTTTATGTAAATAATATCTTTTTATAATCAGTTTTAGGCCTTCTTATTTCAAAGTTTTCTTCAGCCGCAGCTATAAGATTTTCATACTCAGTTGGTGTGTAAATCCTGTTATTTTTTCGAATATATCATTTGGCAGGAATGAGTGACCCCGTTTGGGTATGTAATATTGTATCTCATTGCTATCTAGTTCATCTACAAGTGATAAAAGAACTCGGACCATGGCATGATTCCAATTTTGGCCAGCACAACCATCTGAAAATAGGTGTAGTTCTTTGGCATCATTGCCAATACATTTTTAAATATAATCCAGCACAAAAATACATGCTTCATTGGGACCTTTGTTAGCGACTTCTTCACAATAAGAATAAAATATTGATTTTTCTGTTTTAAGATCATATATGCAAAACTCATATAGCCATAGTTGACGTAGATAAAAAATCTCCTGGACAGGGATATGTGGAAGTGGCAAATTTTGCATAAAATCAAATGCAATCTCATACACATTTGGGTCATTCTTGCACTTAGTTTCTACTTCCTGTATTTTTTTGTAAAATTTATTAGCTTGTCTTTTATGGATCTCAATATCTGCTTGATAGACTCTTTTTGCATTTTCATTAATGTGTGTTTTTTTTAGTTTAATCTTTAACTCTTCACACAGTCCACAGACATCAATTTGCTAACTACCAAATAATAAGCTAAAATTTTCATGGAAATATTTTAAGTAAAATTTATATTTAACAGGATGATCTGGATATTATTGTTTGTATAATGTGTGCATAATTTTCACATTGAGTTTTTCATCTAAAAAATAAGATAATGCATTTTTATTATAGTAGTGCACATATCTAACATTAAATGACTTGATATGTTCTCGTACTTTAATTAATGTATCGCCAGGCAATGCGTTGCTTCGTGATCCCTCAGATTTACCTATGTGATCAATGCGCTGCTCATTTCTTTTTAAGAAAACACATAAAAGTCTAACTTGTTTTATAGAAATTCCATGCATACTGCAAAAAGCTTTCTTGTACACTTTTAACACCATTTATCTTAATGTGATAAATAAAGGTAAATTCTTTTTATTTTAGGTTATTCAGATCTAGGACGTTTTCTCTATATATCTTTCTTTTCAATTAATGACTGCAAGTATGTGTCTAAGGCGTTTTTGCTATCAAATTTATTAACAAACTGTATAGTACTTTTCATAGCATCTTCAGATATAATATATGCATATTGAATCATCTTAAGGTAATAATATAAAAATTATACTATTACCTCAAGGTAATGATTTACTGCCAATTATTGGTGGTAAAAAATCATGAGTAAATAAAAAAAATAACAAGATGGAAAAACTAACCTGTAAGAAGCTCGTGTATGTCTTGGTGCCACATCATTCCCTTTATGATTTTTATGAGCTTCTCCTGCAATTTTAGCTTTTTTTATTTTAGTTTGTTTATAATTTTCACTGTTTGTTATACCAGACACTCTTTTTCTAGATTTATAAGCATTTTCAGCAAGCTTGCGATTCTCCATTTACGTAACTGCTAAAGTGATGTCACATCTGACAGTTGCGCTTTGTTTCACGTTAAAAGGGCATAAGTCCAAGACTGGTGCCATTTTCAAACAGACTTTAATTTTCATTTTCTTTAAAAGTTGACTTGTGGTATAAGAGGTATAAGACAATGTACCTTTTTCAAAGGAAATATGTAAACACTTCAATAAATAAAATGGCTCAAAAAAGTGAAATTCGAAAAAAGTGTGACTTGTGCCCTTTTCGAAATAACGGGTTCAATTTTTTTTACTTATAGTTATAAATCTTTTACTTATACTTGTAAATCTAACAAAAAGCTCTTTAAATCTAACACGAAACCAAATAAGATTTTTAGTTGCGAATTTTATCTAAACTTTCATTGCATAAGAAGTCATTTATTCAGGTGTACTACAAAATGTAAATTAGTATTTTTTGAAAAACAACATTGTTACTACTTGTAAAATGCAAAATTTTGATACTTATTTTCAGCCACTACAATTTTTGAAATCCCCATATATTAATGTATCTAAAACAGTTGAAAAAATAATTTGAATTATTGAAATTTTTTAAGGGTACATCTCCCTAAATCTTTTATCTAATACATTTAAAAAAAGATTGTTTCACCATAGGAGTTTTCATCTGTAGCGTTGCGACAAAAACAGCCCCACCCTGCCAACCTATAAAATTTTAATCCGGTTCCCTCAATTACTTTGCTCCTTCCCCTTCCCTCCTTCCCCCGTTTGACAATAATTATACCTGAAAAAAAAACAATACAATTTTAATTTAATAAAATAAAAACTAGGAAGTAACACTATGTAAATCTTGTAAGTAGAAAATTTAATGAAAGTTCTTATCTTATATTCATAGCTGCAAATTGTTTTATACCACTTTTTAAATTTAATTGAGCTGCTATTACTGCTTTAATAGGTTTAGCGCAGACAAAATAATTTGCGCCATCGTTTTTCTTCAATGTGATTTAATTCTTTTTAATGCGCTTAAGGATGTTTTTGCAGTTGCCACGCTATCGGGTATTGTCAAATATAGCATAAATGCTGCAATTATATTAATGAATGAGCAACTTATATCACAATATGCTATTTTGGATAAGCGTAAAATTATGTATATTAATGGTGTGGTCTTATAATGTATATCTTATAAACACTGTATAACTTGCGAGCCATATTTGTAAGGAATTAGAGACTATTGTTGTACAGTAAGCAATGTATGTGTGCTCCATTTGGCGTTAGATGAATAGAAAATGACTCCTAAATTAAGTTCTTTAGTAGAGCTTTTCAGGGATTGATTTATTTTACCTTTTTATTTTGGTTGTTGTTTATTCTGAAATATCTTAATTTTAACATAAGTCTGTTGTGAGGTAGAGAATTAAACGCTTTGGCAAAATCAAGATAGATTACATCTAGAAACTGGTGAAATGCTATAGAAGATAAAATAATATTAAAAGCCTCTACTATATATGTTACGCATAACTTATAGTGAAGAAAGCCATGTCGATTTGCACAAAGCATGTCATTTTTGTTAATGTGGTTTAAGATTTTTTTTAACATTTTTTTTTAAAGATTTTGCAGGCAATAGAAGATAGTAAAATAAATCGTGAACAGATTTAGTGAAATAGATATTTTGGGGTTAAAATATTATTTCTTTTTCATGTGCTCTTTGTGCTTTAAATATTTTAGATTTTACAGAACGATTAAATCTATTGGGATTGATTTTAATTTTATCATTGTTCCATTTGTTTAGCAGTTGATTTTTTAAATTCAAATGGATTTTTTCGCTCGGATGATAAACAAAGTAATAAATATTGCAGAAATCATATTAGGTAAAATTGTTTGGTTGAAAGATTTAATACCATCATTAGACCAATTTATATTCGGGAAGTTAAAATCACCAACAATGAAGCAGCCATCGAAGGGCTTCCAAAAAAAGTTATGAGTTAATTTAAAGGATTCAGCTATATTTTATTAAGATAACTTCATTTGGTCTTTATATGCCCTAGATAAGTGTATGTTTATGGTTAACTTTTACAGATACCCGAAAATTCTTCAAGAAATTTTTATAGAACTGATTAACTTCATGAGAGTTAAACACGTCAGCAATGTAGATAGCTGCATGCCACTTTGAAGTTCGTCTTGGCGATCTTTTTTTAAAGCGAGCTGTTGTTTTAGTATAATAGATTTGTTAATTTAAAACGTTACGCCATCATAATTGCTTTTTAATAAAATTGTATATTATTTTATCATTTATGAGTTAAAGCAGTTTGTTTTAACTTTTTAGATATAAACAAATAGTTGCTCACTATATGAAGTATTAGTCAAGATTATTATTAAAGTTAAAAAAATTGTCTGAAAAAGAGTTTGTAATTCTTAGCTATATAATAATAACCCAAATCGCTAATAATGCCATGTTTATATGCATACATATTATTTTTAAGAATGACAACTTTTAAAATAAAAGATATTTTAAAAAAGATGGCTTGGGCCCCTAATAACTCTGCCTTTTCCCGCGACTGAGGCCCTGCTAGTGCTTTGCTACGCAACTGGTTTTTCCAAAGCTTTATAACATTATAATCATTCCAATTAAAAAGCTGAAACATTGCAAAATAAAAGAAAACAATATGAACACTGTGAGAATATAAAACAACCAAAAATAATAGCTTGTTGAGTTCAACAGATTTCAGGACTGGAACTATTACTTTTCTTAATATACATAAATAATTTATCTCTAATATCAAACCTATTAAGTTTTATCATCAAAAATCCGTTCATTTTTTAGAAATGAATTTTGATGAAAATTTATCATGAAAACTTCATATAAACTCAATTAAAAGAATCTCTAAAAAAAAATTCGCATGGTCTTTAGGGTTTAGCCACTTTTAATTTTAAGTCCTTAAAAAGTTTATACTTTTCTTTTATAAATAGTTACTTAACATACGGTAGGAGCAATTAATAATCTCACTGAGTTTAAAAAAACGTAAAGCAAACAAAAGCATTTTGTTAGAGCCGCATTTAGAGATGGTTCGAGCTGTTATTAGTGAACTTCCCCAGCCGGCATTTGGTCCTAAAAAGACGTCTTATGAACGTTCAAAAGACGTTCTGAACGTCTTTTGAATGTTCAAAAGACGTTTTTTTAGGACCAAATACCGGCTGAAGAAGTTCACCAGTAACAGCTCGTTAGACTTGTTCCTTCACTCCTGACGTGGATGAAAAAGTGTATGTTGGAGTTAGTGAAACCCCATTCAAGCTTAGGTATGCTAATCATAGGAGGTCTTTTAATATTGAAAAATATAAAAACGATACTGAATTATCTAAGGAAATATGTAGGTTAAAAGAAGGTTGTGTAAACCCGACAATTGAATGGAAAGTTGTAAAACTTTGTATAAATTATCAAAAGACGAATACAATAAGTTGTTAATGAACGCTACAACATCTAACTATAGAAAAACCAACCCTATTATAAAAGATCACATTAATAAAGAAGGAAAAACTATTCTAAAGAATCATGACGTTTTTAAAAAAATCAATATAAACAGTTCTTCAAATTGCTTCATTACATTAAAAGACCATAAACCTAATTTTTTAAATAATCCTACTGTTCGTCTAATTAACCCAGCTAAGAATGAAGTTGGTAGAATAAGTAAGCATATTTTATCAGATATTATCACTAACCTAAGAAATATTTTGCAATTAAATCAGTGGAATAGTACACAAAATGTAATAAATTGGTTCAAAAACATCAACGACAAACATTTTTATAAATTCCTTATTTTCGACATCGTTGACTTTTACCCTTCTATAAATGAACAATACGTTTCCATTGATGCTGATCATAAATCTTTAATTCTCCACGCGCGTAAGTCTTTATTATTTATTATTTACCAATGATCAAGTTTGGATTAAGAAATCAAGTGGTTTGTTTGATGTTACCATGGGTGCATTTGATGGAGCGGAAGTGTGTGAGTTAGTTGGTATTTTTCTTCCGGATTTCGCAATTTTATAAAAAATCTGATTTTGGATTATATAGAGACGATGGCCTAGCCGTGTTTAAAAACGCAAGCGGTCCAAAAATGGTAAAAATTAAGAAGCATTTTACTCAAATATTTAAACAATACAACCTCTGTATTTCCATTCAATCTAATATGAAAGTTGTTAACTACCTTGATGTTACATTTGATCTTAATAACTGCACTTTTTAACCTTACCATAAACCTGATAGTACGCTAAATTATATCCATGCTAGTTCCAACCATCCACCAAGCATTTTAAAACAATTACCAACCTCAATTGAACATAGATTATCTTCCAATTCTTCAAACGAAAAAATTTTCCAAAAGTCTGCTCCTATTTATAAAGACGCATTAGAAAAGTCTGGATTTCCCACCAATCTCCAATATCATTCAAATCTAAATCCTTCTAATACTAACAAACGAAAAAGAAATATAATATGGTTTAATCCCCCTTTCAGTAAAAATGTGGTAACAAAAATTGGACACCTTTTCTTAAACTTAATTGACTTACATTTTCCATTACATCATAAGCTCCACAAAATTTTCAACAGAAACACAATAAAAGTTAGTTACAGCTGCATGCCAAATATTCGATCTATTATTAATTCACACAACCAACAAATTTTGCGCAACAAACTCACCACTAATGATATAAATTGCAACTGCATTAAGAAAACTGCATGCCCGTTAAATAACGAATGTCTATCAAAAAACGTTGTATATAAAGCCACTTTATCATCACCTAATCCTAGTCTTACGGAAAAATATTACATCGGTATCAGTGAAAACGCTTGCAAGCTCAGATTTGCAAACCACCTTAAATCATTTAATGCAACCAGATATAGAAATGATACAGAACTTTCCAAAGAGATCTGGAAACACAAAGACGCAGGTAACATGCCTATAATTAAGTGGAACATAATTAAAAGATGCCAACCTTATAATCCATCTACAAAAAGGTGTAACCTTTGCATCAGTGAAAAATATTTTATTATGAATTTTGATAGTGGTTTACTACTTAATAAAAAAAGTGAATTGGTTTCTGCTTGTAGACATAGGAAAAAATTTTTACTTTCTAACTTTGATACCGGCGATTAGCAAATATCGGATCACGTACACTTGACGTCAGATGCCGTTGCAACGCTAAATTTGTATTTTTTATAACGGTTTTTATTTTATATTTGAATAATATGGCTGATGATTGCCGAATGGCATGAAACTTCAAGTTCCATTATAAAGTTGCATTTTCTCATTTAAAATATTTTAATATTATATATATATATATATATATATATATATATATATATATATATATATATATATATATATATATATATATATATATATATATATATACATATATATGCAGGGCTCATTTTAACGGACGGACATCGCCGCCCAGGACTGTTTTTAAGATCTGATTGATGGGGGCAACCAACCATTGTTCATTTTTACTGAAAAAATCAACAATGGTTGGTTGCCCTTCTCTAGCAGGTTTCAAGAATGGTCCGAGGGGCGGCAATGTACTACCGTTAAATTGAGTCCTGATTTTATATATATATATATATATATATATATATATATATATATATATATATATATATATATATATATATATATATATATATATTTTCTGATGAATCTTTGTTGATGAAACACAGTGTTAAATGGAAAAAGTTTTTTGTAAGTGATTTTCTACTACTATTATATTTGCTCTGTTCTGTTAAGAACATTGAGCACTCTATTGTGTAGAATACTTTTTAAAGTTGTTTAAGTATATATATATATATATATATATATATATATATATATATATATATATATATATATATATATATATATATATATATATATATATATATATATATATATATATATATATATATAATAAAAATAACTGATTAGCGGGACTAAAAGTTTCATGTCCTAAGGCAATCATCAGCAATAATTGTTTACGTTTTTTGATAAACAAAAAATGTAAACAAACTGTCACAAAAACGTAAAAACTACTGTATAATGAGTGATAAATCAAAGTAAAAAACAAAACAGAAAACAAAAAGCCGTTATAGTTTACTCATGTGTCTCATCTTAACTTTTTTTTTTTTTTTTTTTTTTAACTTTTATTTCGCTGATTAAACAATATTACAATTTTTCATATAAAAAAAATAACATCGTAAACATAAAAAATCTTTATAAAAAACGTTTTTAATCTTTTTAATTTATAATATATATACTGTTATAATCAGTCAGGGACTCAAAGAAGGTAAGGATGATGCGTTTATCATCACAACCTTTTCATAGAGCCCCTTTAGTCACTATTGAAATAAAAATAAAAAAACTCTTTAATTTTTAAAGAAAAATAAAAAATTTAATAAAATTAAAACACCTAAGAAGAAAAAAAAGAAAAAAGAAATAAAAAGAAAAAATACAAAAAAATCTGAAAACAAATACTGTAAACTATAATATATATGTCAGGAATTGAGGCGATACATTTTAGTTTGATGTTTAAACGATGAAATGCTTTTTAGGTCTTTAATATTTTTATTTTGGAAACGATTCCATATGGATGGACCTCGGTTTGTTATTAGAAAACTTGACTGCTGTGATTTAATTTTTCCTAGTTGATAGTCGTTCCTGGTATTTGAACGCAGATTATATTTTTCAGAAAATGATATAAGAAAGTTATCTGAAAAAACGCTTGGTAGAAGATTGTTTTTATATTTATACATAAAAATTAATATCTGTAATGTGTTAAGTTTCTCAATATTTAGAACCATCATGCTTTTCATCACTGGGGCCGGGTTTACTAACCTATTTAAATAATTAATTGGTTTGCATGCATGGTTTTGCAGACTTTGCAATTTTAGCAATTTGGTTTTATGGGTGCTGGCCCATACAATATTTGCGTACAAGAGCTGACTATGTACAAGACTAAAGTAAAGCATATTACGTGATTTACTAACGAGAAAAGGTCTTGACTTATACAAAACACCTATTACAGAGGACACCTTTGTTTCAAGAAGATTCCACACGTAATATCAAGGACTCCTGACTTTTCTAGTAGTACAAATTGTTTTCTGTTAGACAAGTGTTTCTGTTAGCTTTGAATCCACTTAAACGTTGAGCCTATTATGCCGTAATAGTTTAGCTTGGAAAGTAAAATACTGTGATCAACTGTATCAAAGGCCTTGGAAAGATCAATAAAAACTCCTAATACCAGTTCATCACAATCAAACGACTTATATATTTTGTCAGCAAGTTTAATAATAGCATGTTCAGTAGAGCAATTGCTTTGAAATCCAAACTGATTTTTGTATAATAAATTGTTTAATGTAAAGTACTTATTAACTCTATTATAAATTACTCTCTCATATACTTTTGAAAAAACTGGGAGTAGAGAAATAGGTCGGTAGTTAGAAATATTATTGCAATCACCTTTTTTGAGAATGGGATTAATTTTGGCTAATTTAAGTTTGTCAGGGAATATACTATTTTCAAATGAAGATGATATTAAATAAAATAATGGTTTACAAATGCTGTCCATAACATAAATAGCTACATTACTGGAAATACCATCATATCCACATGACTTGTTGCGTTTAAGTTCAATAATTGCTTTATTAAATTCAAGTTTAGTTATTTTTTCATTATTTATACTTGTGTTTGGTTTTTCTCCCAAAAAATTATTAAATGTTTTATTTGGTTGCGCAATGTTAGAAGCAAGAGAGGGGCCTACATTAACAAAATATTTGTTAAATTCTTGACATATATTTGTTTCACTTGTTATAACTTTTTTATCGGAAATTAATTTTTGTGGTAAGCAAGTATGCTTCTTTTTTTCTCTTCCTAATAATTGGTTTATAAAAGCCCAAGTCCTTTTTATATCGAATTTATGCTTATCAAGCTGATTAGAAAAATACCTTATTTTTGCTTCTTTTATATTATGTTGAAAAAACTTTTTATAATTTTTGTAGATTTTTTCATCATCTTTATTTTTTGATTTTAAAAATTTTACGTAAAGTTTTTGTTTTCTTTTTGATGCTTTAATTAAAGTTATTGTCATCCATGGATTCTTATATCCTTTGTTTTTTATTTCTGTAGTTATTTTTGGGCATATATTATCAAAGATATTTTGAAACGTACTTGAGAAATTATCAAAAGCAATATTAGGATCTGTTGATGAATAAACGTTGTCCCATCGTTCTATTTGGAGTTTTTTTTTTTAAATTATTCAGGTTTTTTATAGAAAGATTTCTGTAAGTCAAAGATTTTTTTATTGTCAATATTTTTATTTTTGTACTTCGCGTGCTATATGGAAAACCGGAAAATGATCAGAAAAGTCTGCAATAAAAAGGCCTGATTCAAATTTAGTATTTAGGGAACTGTTTGTTAAAATATTGTCAATCACAGATTGGTTAGTAATGCGGGTGGGTTTAAAAATGGTGGGTATTACCAGGGGCGTGGTGAGCGTGAGTCACCCGAGCAAATTACTCGGGGCCCCGGACCCTATGGGGGCCCCCAACAGCGGCAATAACATTCCAGGTTTTTTTTTCCTTCTCTTTTTCCCCATCAAGAGCTTTAACTTACATAAAAAATAAAAATAGCTCATTAAGTTTAATGAAAATTGCCTCAAAAATGAGCTTGAGATCTAATAATTTTTTTAAAAATAAATTTAGCGTTGCGTAATTTATCTACATGCTTATCTTGAATTTAGCGGTAAAAGTTATAATGTGTTTAAATCTTATTTTAAAAATGGCGTATTTGGATTAGTTTTTTTACAGGCGATTTGCTTGATTGTACAATTTAATTTATAGATTAATAAAAATAAATTTAATTTTTTCATTTTTGTGATTAATTATATATATAAATTTTGTATTATATATATATATGTATATATATATATATATATATATATATATATATATATATATATATATATAATATATATATATGTATATATACATATATATATATATATATATATATATATATATATATATATATATATATATATATATATATATATATATATATATATATATATAAATATATATATATGTATATATATATATATATATATATATATATATATATATATATATATATATATATATATATATATATATATATATATATATATATATATATATATATATATATATATATATATATATATATATATATATATATATATATATATATGTATATATGTATATATATCTATTAGACGAAAGTATTTAAAAAAATAAAAATGAAACGCACCTATCCATCTGGTGCATCAAAGTTAAAAATCAGTAAAGTAAAAAAAGCGGCTCTACAAAAAGGAAGGCAAACATTATTTGATGTTGGAATTACAACAACTCCTAAAACATCAGATGCCCTTTACACTAGCTCAACGAAGCAAAAATATGACGGTAGTATCCAATCTTTTGTTTCTGGTTATAGTGCTGGCAGTATAGAGAAATTAGCCACTTTTGAAGACTGTCAAATTAATGGTAGTGATAATACTTCTACAAGGACCACTAGCAGTGATGGACCAGCGTTGTTGCAGCCATTTGACATTGGTGAATTTGAAACAGAAAATTTCTCCCCTTCTCAGCTGGAAAAGTTTGTCATGGCTGGTCACATTCCTTTCCCACTGGATATGCCAAAAGATAATGGAAATCACATATTTCCAATGTCAGTTTTGAAAAGCAGAATGCCGAATGGGGAATCCTTCTCGCGGGATTGGCTCGTATTTAGCCCAGCAAAGACAGCATTGTTTTGTTTTCCATGCCGATTATTTTTACCTAGAAATCAACTTCCACACATGACTTCATCCCTTGCAATGATTGGAGGATGGGGATATGAAAAGAAGTGGAAGAATCTCATCAGTCGAATTCCTGAACATGAGCATTCGAAAATCCATAAACAATGCTACATTCAGTGGCTTGAATTGGAAGCTCGAATGAAAACTGATCAGTCAATTGAACATTTGATGAATCGCCAAATTCTCAATGAAGCTGACACCTGGAGAAAAATCTTGGAACGAATCTTGGATGTGATTCTGTTTCTTGGTGAACGTGGATTGGCTATTCGTGGAAAATCTGACCTAATTGGATATTCTCATAATGGAAATTTCTTAGGATTGCTGGAACTGATTTCGCATTATGACGCAATTCTTAAGGAACATGTGATAAAAGTTAAACAATCACAGGACAAGGATCAACGTCTTCAGGCGCATTACTTGTCAAATCGTTCTCAAAATGAATTCATTGGCCTTTGTGCAGCTGAGGTTCGCAGGCAAATTATAGAAGAGTGCAAGTCTGCAAAGTATTTTTCAATTATGGTTGATGCCACTCCTAATGTGAGCCATACTGAACAAAGTTCGTTTGTCATTCGATATGTACATGAAAAAGAACCTGGAAAATTTTTAATTGAAGAGCGGTTTTTGATCTTTGCAGATTGTGCCAAGAAGACTGGATCTGATATTGCGGAATTAATTCTGGAAACTTTGGAAACATTAAAAATTTGTTTTGAAGACTGCCGTGGCCAAGGCTATGACAATGGAGTCAACATGTCAGGAAAATATAAGGGTGTTCAAGCAATCCTACAAAAGAAGAACCCATTGTCTGTATTCTCACCCTGTGGTTGTCATTCATTGAATTTGTGTGGACAGAATGCTGCCTCAAGCTGTACAGATGCTGAGACTTTCTTTGGAACTGTTCAAACCGTATATACGATCTTTTCTGCTAGTCCGCAACGCTGGAAAATATTGCAAAAGAGACTTCACGGTGTGTCTTTGCATGGACAATCAGGAACACGACGGACTGAGAGACTTGACAGCATTCGCCCTTTCTATAATCACTTGAGCCAAATCATTGAATCTTTGAAAGAAGTTAAGAGCTTGAATCTCACGCCTAAAGCAAAAACTGAGATTAGAGGTGCCCTAAAATATATGAGCTCCTTCAAATGTGTTCTCATGTCTGGAATTTGGCTGAAAGTTCTCACATTGATTGACCGCTGCAACCAGGTCATTCAGGCAAGAAAAGCAACTATTGATATTGAGGTGGAAAATATTGAAGCATTGATTAGTCAACTCAAATCTGTTCGGGAGGAATGGCCTACAACTTTAGAAGAAGCCAAGTTAGTTGCAGATGTTGCAAAAATCAGTTCTGAATTTCCAATCCACAGAAAAGTGAAACGCAAAAGTTTTTTTGGGGAGCAAATTAAAGGTGATGAACAAATTACGGAATTAACAGAAGCAGAATCAGGAGAGGAGGCAACATTTCGGAGAACGGTTTTTTATCACATTTTTGATTCTGTAATTGGTGGACTTACTGCACGTTTCACAGCAATTCAAGAAATCCTTTCTATATTCTCTTTTTTGTGGAAGTATCAAAAACTGTCTGAAGCAGAAATCAAGAGTGCTTGCTCACATTTTTCGCAAAAATATTCTTGTGATGTGACCGAAAATGAACTGACTGAAGAATTGCTTCACATAAAACAAATTCATACTGCAAATTTTGGAAAGGAACCTCTTGCCCCATTTGACTTATTAAACAGAATTTCTGAAATGAAGCTTGGAGAACTCTTTAGAAATATAGTAATTGCATTGCGTATTTTTGCTTTAATTCCAGTGACAGTGGCTTCAAGTGAGCGTTCATTCAGTAAATTGAAGCTCATCAAGAATTTTTTGCGCTCAACTATGGGACAAGAACGAACAAGTGACCTCGCCATTTTGAGTATCGAGTGTCTATTAGCAAAAAATATTGATTTCGATGATGTGATTGAAAAGTTTGCTAAACAAAAGACAAGAAAAATAATATTGTAAGAAGCAACAGCTGGACTATTTAATTATACTTATATTCCAGTAATATAATAAAAAAATTTAAGCAGGCCTTTTTTTTTTTGGAGTAAAGGGGGTGGGCCCCTAAACTGAAGGATGCTCGGGGCCCCCAAATCCTGTGCACGGCCCTGGGTATTACATTAAATTCAAATAGTAAGTTGAAAAAGTTTTTTATGTTTGCAAACTTTTCATAACATAATGCGTCCATATTTGCATCTCCCGCGAAAAAAACGTGCTTGTTTTGTTTACTCATTTGAGACATAAAATTTCTTAAGATATTAAGGAAGTTAACTTGTTTACCACATGGCGGTCGATACAATGAGGAGATTAAAAACGATTTACCAGAAGTATTTAACACTTCAATGCACAAAGTTTCAATATGTTTATTTGTTTTTGAAAATGTGTTGTTTTAATGTGTTGTTGAAAATGTGTTGTTTTAAAAACTTAAATAATGTATGCCAAAATTATACTTTTTTTTTATGATCATGATGACTGGAACCTACGGTTGCTTGGTAGACAATATTGTTAGACAAACACTGGTTGTTCAAAGGGCAAAATTATTCCAAAACAGAAAAAAAATGACATCAAAAGGATAGCTTTAGAGGCGGGTGCAGCATTTTTTGATGCTTGAGCTAACTTCCAATCATGGAGTAAATTCCAAACATTTATATGTTTATACTTATGTTAAATAAGGGTGTTTTGCTGAAATTTGCAATAATTGGTACCTTGGAACAAAAATATTTTTACAATACCCGCCCCAAACGTGAGAGCAACAAATTTCACAAAAACATTTTTTATTATGCTTAACAAAGTTTATATACATCAATAAATTATAAACTTCATAAAATAGTCGCTTAGCGTTCAAAAATTATGGTTTTATGAAATTTGTAACCCCTTAAATTGAGGGGATTCAAACTTTATATGGTCAAATTTTTTGATTTTGCTCTATATATAGAAGTTAGCTTATATATATCTCAAACATTGCTTAGTAGAAAATTGCTTAGTAGACAAAAACACGCTGTCAGAATTATTTCAGGTGTAGGTCGTTTCACACATTCTAAAGAACTATTTAAAAATCATCACATACTTTATGTTTTTCAGTTAAACCTTTATCAAATTCTTATATTTATGTATAAACTTCATAATAAAGTAACTTCTATAATATTTAATACACTTTTCAATAAAATTAATCACGAGAACCCTACAAGATTTTCACATTACAATTATGAGCAACCTAAAATGCACTATTTGGTTAATAAATTTTCTAATGCCATCAGAGGTCCTAAATCACTTTATTTAAAATCAGTGCCGTGGCAAAGGCCCCCCAAACCCCCCATTTGGGGGGGGCCCACGAGATATAAGGGGCCCGTTTTTTAAAAAATGATAAAATTTTTTATGGCATTTTATTATTTTAACAGATAATTATCAATTATATTCAAACTATAAAATAAAATAAATGCTACTAAGACAATTTTAATGTGAAAAAAAACAACTGATGAGAATGGACATCCTTGTTTAGTTTCTGTATCTATATAGTAGCTTAACTCTAAAATTTTTACTCATACTTTTATGAAAAACACGGAATTTTTTAATCTTGACATGTTTCGTAGTTAACATACTACATTTTCAAAAGATTAAATAACAATTTAAAACTCTGGATATAAATATAAAATCAAAATTTGAAGACATTACAGAGAAATATTAACCGACAAATAGAATTGTTACAAACCAATAAAAATTATAATACAAATTATGATATCATAAATAGCATGCAAAAAATTATGTAAATAAAACAAACTAGATTGACAAATTTATATTATAATGAACAGTTTATTTAAAGATGAGTTTTCCTATTTCACATGGAGTTTTCACACCGGGATATTTCCCGGTGGGCCGTCAGCAATACAACATTTTAAAATTTTATAATATTTTAAAAAGTATTTTCTTTAATTTTTTTAATAACTTTCTAGAATAGTAATAAAAAATTGTGAGTTGAAATACGATTTGAAATATTGATTTCTGCGTGTCAGTTGCTTCATTTGACTGTATGATGTGTGTGTAGTTGGTTAAACCGAAACGCAATCGTCATTATTCAAAATTCGTAGTGAGCGTGGCTGAATCAGCTGAGCCGGTAAGTTTATTATTTTTAGGAGACATTATTATTTTTCATTTAATTTATTTGTATAAATTAAATAGGTATAGTACTATAGTAGGACCTAAAAGTAAATTTTATAAACTATCTGTTCTATTTTTAGGTATTAATTATTGGAATGAAGAAAGTGAAAAGTGGTGCAGCTAAGAGAAGAGAAGCAGCTGCAGCCAGGGAAGTAATAACTAAGTACCCCAAACTTACACAATTTTTGAAACCAGCAGTTCAAGCTGATGGTGAATCAGTAGCAATAACAGAAACCAATAATGATGTTACAGCCAATGCAGAAAATGATTCTGTTTCTTGTTTTGGTTTGTCTGCTGAAGGAGACTCTAATATGGCAATCTGTGAGTGTATACCAACTGCCACAACACTGCCACTTCTTTTTCTCAGTGATGATCCTTCTGATTGGCCAGAAAATGTTTCTGATGCACAGAGGTGTGACATTGTTGAACGTGGTGTAAAGCAAATTGAGATAGATTTTCCACACAATCAAGAAAGACGACGATTTTCAGTGACTTATTATAAACGACAGATGAAGAATGGAGAAACTATTGTACGGTCATGGCTTGTGTATTCTATGAAAAGTAATAAAGTTTTTTGCTTCTGTTGCAAACTTTTTGGTATATCAGATTCACCATTCCGACAAGGGATGAACACATGGGAAGGTTTATCCAAAAAACTGAATGATCATGAAACAGGAAGTACACATCTCAGGTGCTTTGAACAGTGGATGACATTACGAAAAGGTAAACTGTTTTAAAAAAAATTTTGTCATTAAATATAATAAATATTTATATATTTTACCAAATTCAACATTGCAGGCATAATGAATCAAACAACCATTGATGAGCATCAATACAAGTTGCTTCAAAAAGAGCGAAAATTTTGGAGAGCAGTATTGGAACGATTACTAGACATCACTCTATTTCTTTCTGCGAGGAATCTTGGATTCCGTGGTTCACAAGAGGTCATTGGTTCCAAGAACAATGGAAACTTTCTTGGGTTGTTTGAATTGATGGCGAAGTATGATAGTGTGCTCGATGAACTTTTACGTCGGATTCAGAAGAAAGAAACTAATGAACATTATTTGAGCAATGATACCCAGAATGAGTTGATTGAATTGTTAGCCAAGGAGATTGAAGCCGAAAACCTTTCCAAAGTAAAGAAAGCGAAATATTTTTCCATTATTTTGGATTGTACGCCAGACGTTTCACATAAAGAACAAATGAGCATAATCCTACGATCAGTAGTTTGCATTCCTGGGACAGGTATCAACATTTCTGAAAATTTCTTTGGATATCTCAAGGTAGATGATACCACTGGAAAAGGGCTTTTGGATGCCTTTCTAGATCAGACAAAAAAGTGGGAATTAAATATTCTTGACTGTCGAGGCCAATCCTCTGATAACGGTGCTAACATGAAAGGAAAGGCAAAGGGTGTTCAAGCTAGGCTTCTTCAAATGAATCCCAAAGCTCTATATGTTCCGTGTGCAAACCATTCACTTAATCTAGTCATTGTTGACGGTGCAAAGTCATCCAACAGTGCAATTACTTTTTTCGGAGTTCTTTCAAGATTGTATACACTCTTTTCATCATCTCCTGCTCGATGGCATATTTTAAAGTCATGTATACCCATTTCTGTCAAGCCTCAATCCGATACCAGATGGGAAAGTAGAATAAACTGTGTGAAACCTCTTCGCTATCACCTGAAAGAGATATTAGAGGCATTAGAAAAATTGGAAGTGTATGCTCTAGAGAAGAGAGATGGCGCAACAGCTACAGAAGTATGTTCGCTGATGGAATATATGATGACATGGCCATTCATATTGTCAATCGTTATTTGGTATGACGTTTTATACCAAATTAACAAATCAAGTAAGCTTCTGCAGTCCTCTACAACTTCCCTTGATGTCTTGGATAGTGAAATAAAGGCCACATATACATTTCTTCAGCAATATCGTGAAACTGGATTTTCAGACGCACACATGAAAGCATCAGAAATCGCAGAAGTGTTGGACATTGCAAAAATTTTTCCAGAAGTGCGTTCCCGACAAAAAAAGATGATTCATTCATACGAGTGTGCCGATGAAGCTCACACCATCCAATTAGAACAGAAGTTTAAAGTTGATTTCTTTTTACCACTCCTTGATATGTCAATGGGATCAGTAAAGGAGCGTTTTGAACAAGTCAGTAGTATCACAGAGCTCTATGACTTCCTATACCGTTCTGAGAATCTTATTCAAATCTGTAAAGAAAATTCTTTGTCTTTATATTGCAAAAATTTGCAAGCAAAGCTTGGCGATATAGATTCGGATGATCTGGAAATGGAATTAAAACGATTTGTCATAGTGGTACAGGAGAAAGAAAGTACTCACATGAAATCTGCACATGATTTTCTTAATTACATTTATAAAGAAGAGCTGCAAGAAACTTATCCAAATCTTGCCATTGTGTTACGCATAATCCTTACCTCACCAGTAACTGTCGCAAGTGCTGAACGTAGCTTCAGCAAGCTAAAATTGATTAAGACTTTTCATAGGTCAGTATATTTAATCTTGCTACTTTATACATAATAGATGTAGCTCTATGCATTTCTTTTCACTTTTTATAGGTCAACAATGGTTGATGACCGCTTGTCTTCTCTGGCGATGCTGTCAATTGAGAACGATGTGGCAAGAAAATTAAATTATGAGGAGATAATCAACAAATTTGCAAGTATGAAAGTTCGCCACAAGTCATTTCTGTGACAATTGTGAATATGTGATTTATTACAGGTTTTGAAGTATTACCAATATAATATAACAAACATTATTCTGATAATTATCCGTACATATACGTTTGTCTATACTTATATGTCTTATTTTTGATGTTTTTAGCCTTTAGAAAAAATGTGACGCATATATATCCTGTAATGTGATGCCACAAAATTAGGGCCCAAAAAAATGATTTGGGGGGGGCCCAAATGTACCACGCCACGGCACTGTTTAAAATCCAGCTGAAAAATTGTTTTTCACTTTCTCTATTCAAACAAAAACTCAAACAAAAACTTCTTAACGATGTTAATAGATTAAATTTTTTTTAAGATTCTTTTTTTTCTTTTTTTTTTTTTTTAATTTTTTTTTAACTTTTGAATTTTTTTTTTTTTTAACAACTATCTTATTAACTGGTCTTTCATTTAAACTTTCTTTAAACTATCCTATTAACTTATTTTTAGTTTTTAGGTGTAATTTTTATTTTTATATCTTTTTTTTACGATTTTCTTTTGATTAGTAATTGATCTTAACATACTTGTAAAATTTAGATTTATTTTTTTTATCGTACAAAGTAATTTTATATTTACATTTTAATGATTGTACACGCTTGCTGATGAAAGCACGTCAGAGCGTAGTGATAAGGCAAATATTGTCTTCTTTTACCCCCGGTCATGTAGAAAATATTTATATAAAACGGCATTGTATTCTTTTTTTAATTACAAAATAAATAAATTAAATAAATAAACATCAAATGCTTCATACGCCCTGGAGCATTAATATACAATGAAAAAAAACTGGTGAGATTTCTAGCATAAATTATACTATACCACCATGGTAAGAATAGATGTTTAACCAAGGTATACTAGAATGGAGGAAGAACGAAGCCGAAAGTTGTTTAAAATCGTTGTACAGTCTTTGTTGTATAACTATTTCAGCGGCAAGTCAAAATGGCGTCTTTGCGTTGAAAAAGGAAAATTTTTAAATATAGCTTGTAACCTTTGTAAGCTGTAACCAAAATGGATTACTTTCTTAAAAGTTGACTGGATAATTTTTAAAAAACTGTTCTAACTATCAAGTCGTAATCACAACAAAAATCATGATCTACGTAAAGTAATCGTTTTTTAAATACCTCGATACTAGGTATAAATATCAAAGTTTCAGACAATCACCACTACTTGGTTGAATCTCATCTTTTCCTTCCCGTTTAGCTATAGGTTTGTTACGTTCTTAAAACTTACGTTCATAGGTTTGTTACGTTTTTTCGGCAAGGAAATTATTATATCTCTCAAGGATTTTATTTTGTGTTGCAGTATTTTTGCTGGATTTTTTTTTTTTAGGTTAATTAGGTGCTCCCAGAAGTCCTTATGGTCTAACTCTAGAGTTGGTATTTCTTGGCCGGGCTTGGCCTTGGCCTTGCCTTAAGGCCAAAAATTAAGACCAAGACCAAGGCCTTGAAATTGTTGTCCTTGTCCTTGGCCTTGAATGTTTTTGTCTTGCCCTTCCACTACATATTAAATTCAGAACTTTCTTTCGTGTTAGCATTTTGAAATTTTTACTACAGTCGATTTTATTTACAAAAGTTATTTTTTCTTTACATGAAAGCATGTAAAGAAAAAATAACAAATGTAACAAAGACTTATAGTCTATATAGTGGTAGTTAAGGTGGTTATATGGTAAAAACTTTTTCCATAAAACGATTTCCGTTAAAAAAATTAATTTTTATTTTATTAGCTAACTTTTTATAAAATTTAACTGGCCTTTCAACCATATATAACAAGAGATTTAATAACAAAAAATAGCTAAAAAATTAATTTGATTGATTATGGAGTAAAGAAATTTACTTAGTTACGCCCATAGCAACAATTTTTTTTATTCATATATTTATCTAAAAACTAAATTTTAAATAGTTGTTTTTATCTTTGGGTTTGTATAATTACTAAACCAGGCCCGTAGCAATGGGGGGAAGGAGCAGCAGGGACATTCCCCCCTCTCATCCCAATAATTTTTCAAATAAATAGTTTTGAAGTTAGTTTTTGGAAAAACCAAACGATTACAAATTAAGATATACAAGAAAAAAAGGATAGAAATGACCTAATTTGTTATCCGTATTTTTGGTATAAATTGCTTTGACAAAAGTTTTGAACTACTGCTATTTGACATATTGCCCGCCCACAATGGCGGATTAAGAGCTTTCGGGGCCTGGGGCTATGTATACTACTTAAAGACCAAAGTTGCAAATCAGCAAATCATTCATATTTTTTTAACCAGATATGCAATTAACTTCAAATTTTCAGGGTTGTTTCTTTATAGATAGAACTACATTACCTTACTAGAACTAACCTTAAACTTGTTTTCATTCGTATTCTGACGTATCCTCCAGTCTATTATACCTCCTTGTTTTAACGTATTGTTTAAAAAAGAAAATAATCCGCGCTATCATGATAGCGTTATATATAACATAACAACTGTTGTTATGTATCAGTTGTTATAAATAATGATAACAAATCAATAGGTAACTGCTGCGTCACGTGGGAATACTTTTATTTGATTATACATCAAAATGAAACATACTTGATAAAAAAAATAAATTATTATGTAAAAAATTACTAATAAAAATTACTACTTTACAATTTTGTTTAAAAACATTCGATATATATTCAATAACCCCTGCATAACTTCTGTATAAATATACAACAAAATGTTTTTAAGTTATATAATCAATAAAATTATCAAGAACTCTACTCGTAAAAAAAAGTTACCAAAAAAAGCCAAAACGAAGTTGTTAGACAAAAAAAAGTTTTGATTTCTGTCCAAAATAAGAAATATCTTCAAATTTGTATCCTAAAGAGATTAGTAAAATTAAATATCAGGGATAAGTGATTGCAAACAACCTCTGATTCGATTTAAAAATGATCTATGATACAACACACTGAAAATTCTTTTCATTTTACAGTACCCAGTGGGCACAATCATCCGTAAGACGTCTGTGCGACGTTTTATAGACGCCGCAAGTCTGTAATAGGTCTTTAAGACCTCCAACAGGCCCACTGGGTATTCGTTTACCCAGTGGGCAAGGGACCTAAAAAAGATGTCTTTTGAATGTTCACAAGACGTCCGAAACGATAAAAAGACGTTCAAAAGACGTTCGAAAGACGTTTAAAAAGACGTCTTTTTAACGTCCCGTACCCACTGGGTAGTATATCAAGTATTGCTGGGTAGTATATCAAGTATTTTACAAAAACAATAATTTTGACATCAAAGTTTTTTTTTTACAAATAAGGTATTAATACACAATAATAAAGTTTACATATCAACTTGAAGCTACCGGCTTTAGTTCTGACATGATATATTAGTTTCAAAAAGTAATGGACTTCATAAAATAATATGCCGCGCTCAAAGAAGCGACAAAAACTATTTTTAATTGATGTTAATTGGGTGTTAACTGGGTGACTAAGATAACTTACTGGGTGACGCTTACCCAAAAATTATAGACGTACTTGTCAAAAAATCCTGAATTTTCTTGGAAAACTCAAGGAAAATTCTTAGAAAAATTTAACGGATTTAGATGAGCTAAGAATTTAAAAATATTTATAAACGGTACACGTCACGCCGTCATATTTTGTAAAAGAATTTTCTTTTTTGTCTGATATTTAAAAGTTATACAAATACAATAAATTTGTATTATAATTAGTTATATTAATTAGATTGGAATATTGGATTTTTATTTTAAATTATTTTAATATATATTTTACTAAACATTGTTAAGTAAGATTATTGTAAAGTTTTCTGGAATTTACGTGTACATGGGTATCAATATCTAATGTTTTTTCTCTTTTTTGTTGTGTTATAATACTAATTTTAATATCTTTTGTTAAATTTATTTTTTAATCTATCTTAAATAAAATTATCTTCATTAATATTCTTTTCATCACTATCATTGTTATTAATACTATATTTTTATTATATATTATAGTATATACTTTTTATATTCTTTACTACTAATTTTATTCGCTCTTATCACTACTATTATTTTTATTACTTCAACTTGTATCGTTATTATTATTCTTATTTCCATTTTATTATTATTATTGAATTTGCTGGTTGTTTATTTCAAATTAGTGCTTATTACTATTTGTAAATATTCATGGTGTAAAAACTTTATTCAGAATATATTTGATTTGATTTAATTTGATATCTTGGTTCAACCAATCAAATTCAATCAATATTTTATTTTTGAATAGCATAGCATGAAAAAATTTTGAAAATTTCATCTGCTATAATGCTATGCTGATATATATATATATATATATATATATATATATATATATATATATATATATATATATATATATATATATATATATATATATAAATATATATATATATATAATATATATATATATATATATATATACGCACACACATACACACACACCTTACCATAGTAAATTTATTCATTATATTTACATAGTGTTTACAAATTCATTATAACAAACTAGATTTATATTTTCATATTCCATTGTTAAATTATAAACTTACACATTTTACACATCTTATATTTTTATTCTAAATATTTATATATTATGTTTATATTGTAACAAATATAATAAAATATAAATAGAACAAAATAATTATATATTATAATAATCAATATTGTATTATGCATACAGAAATTAGGCGTCACAATTGCCTAATACTCCATTTTATACTTACTTTTGTTAAAAGTAAGTTTTAAAATCTTCATTCTATTTAACTTTGTATGCAACACAACAATGTATGCCAATTATGCCAAATAATGTTTTATAAAGATGACTTAAATCTCATTGAGTTGAATGTTAAGTTAAGTTTTTTTTTTAATTTGAAACGTAAATTTTAAATTTGATTTTTTTTTTTCAAAATTCAATTTGATTTTTGATATTTTTATACACATCTTATGACGTACGAGATGTACCCTAAATCTGCCCCTGTATATATATCTTGGTTTCATGGTATACATCAATTTTCTTATAGCTTGCTGTTGAGAAGGAGTGCGGCCACATCAACTGAGGGTTTGGCATGAGGCAGCAATCTTTTATTTCAATCTTTTTCTTTTCTTCTTTTTCTGATAACGCTGTATGCTATATCAGAAAAGAAAAACTAGTAACAATTTTTAATCATTTATTAGTTTTAGGACATTACTAAAACTATGTTTTAGTAATTTACTAAACAACTACATTTTAGTAATTTACTAACTAGAACTAGAGGTAGTTTTAGTGTGTTGAATTTTTTTTGCAATTTTAATTAATAAAGTTAAAATTAACAAAAACATACAGTTTTAAAAGTTATATAAAAAAATAATAATAAGATTAATATGTTAAAATTATATAATTATAAACATAAGAATAGTATAATAAAAAAAAATAACGTGAAAGTTAAATTTTCTCAACATGAAAATGAGAGATAGAGCCTTCTATTTTTACACCATTATATGTTATTTTGGTGTTTTATTTAACTGTACCAATCTATATTACTTAATAAATAATAAGTAATATGTGTTCTAAGCAGTTAATTTAGCAATTTTTTTTTAATCTTTTAATTTAACAAATTTAACCAGTTTTGTTTTTTAATTTTAAAAATCTTAGAGAATAACAAGTTTAGTTAAATTCTCTCAACATCACAAAAGGGAGATAAAACCCTATAATTCTAATATCACAAATTATTAAAACGAAGGAGCTTAATATTTATAAATAAATTAATGTTACGAATGAACCTTGAACGAGCCACTGCACAGAAAAATGATCCAGAAACAGATTAATCCAAAGATTAATAATATCCACCTGAACTTTATAATTGGTTACACTGATTAGTGGTAAAGATTTATACCATTTATCTGAAAGCTTTTTTTATTGATAAATGAACAGGACTATCTTTTAAAAGCAATTATCAATACAATCATAGATTTCAAGAGTAAAGATATAATGACATTTATTTAAGCGATTATTGAACTCAGATTTTTTTTTTTTTACTTTCAATGGATTATATGTTTTTTACCATTGCCTTTATATAGTTCTTTTAATATAAGATAGAAGTAGTATAGTAAATTATTTTAAATAAAATATGAATGAGATGTTATGAAAAAAAGAAAGACTAAATAAATATTTAGTCTTTTTTTCCAATTTTTTTGCTTATATCAAAGTCAGTATAGTTATTTAATCTGCTTATGTTAACATCAAATGTTGTTAATAATGTGTTATAATTGAGTTGATTTTGTTAAATAAAAAAGAACATAAAGTTCCTTTGGTGCTAATTTGATGTTGTTTTTGCAATTATTATTTATTATGCTGCTAAAGTAGATCTTAAATGACTGTACATCATGTTTGTTGGATATTTTAAAGTTTAAAAAGTTTTTATTTCTAGTATTGTACATGATATTATCAAAATTAACAAAATCAAATTGTTGAATAATTTTATCGGTTTCTTGTAATGCATTACCTTATTACATAGTTATAGTGCTCTACAGAAAAATTGATGATAAAAACTTTGTAGGTTGTATGCTTTAAGTTGTTGATTAATTTGAAATATATCTTTGTTATGAATATTAATTTTGAGTAGTAAAAATAAAACCATGTAGAATGCATTGCTAAGGATTTGTATTTCTTTTCTAGTGTAGTAAATTATTAGACTTAAACAGTAATCAAAGTTAAGTAGTGTGAATGTTTGAAGAATTGTAAACAAACTTATGACCAAACATATTAGTTATTTAGAATAATTTTTTATGTTTTTGCTTTTATCTCTTTTATGTATTTGGTAAAATGTAATTTGCTGTTGATAATGACACCAAGCAAATAAAATTTATGAAATAATTCAATTTTATCACTTAATATGATTGAAGTGGCAATATTATTTTGGTTGAAAATAATATTGCCAATAAATAAATGGAACCCTGTGGTATACTGATATTACCTTGTTCATCATTAGAATATGCAGCTTTAACTTTTGTAAATATTTTTCTATTATGAAAATAGTTGCTTATTAAGTTAAAAACATCAGTTAAAAAACCCTAATTTAAAATCAGTAGTTTGGAATCTACTACAACAAAAGCTTTTCTAAAATCAATTAATAGTGTAAAGAGTTTTTTAGAGTTGCTTAGCTTTAGAGATGAGAAGTTTGATGTGAAATTTGAAAATTTTTATAAAAATGCATATTAATAAAATAATTATTGTTGAAATCATTGATGCAATTTTAATTGACTATTGAATAAATCATTTTGCTTAAAATATGCAGTTATTCGTTTAGCAATTATTCGTTTAAACAGTTTTGTTAATGGAGATATAGTAATACTTCAATAAACTATTGGTATTATTAATTTTACCTTGCTGTTTATAAAGTGGCATAGTACTACCTATTTTGAATTTACTTGAAATACTATCTGTTTCTAGATTTTGTTGAATATAGTCATTAATGGATCAGCGATTGAATCATAAGATTTTTTAATAATATTTGTCTGAATATCTGAATAACCACAGGTGCTTTTTCCTTTTAAGTTTTTAATTGCATTGATAATTTCATATTTGTTAATAGAAAAAAATGAGAAATTTAATTTTTTTAAATCTTATTAGATATTTTAAGATAATTGAAGAGATTGTTAATAAAGTTATAAGAATCATTAAGTACGCAATCGAAATTAGATTTGAAAGTACTAAAGAATTTGTTGAAAAATAATGACTTTTTAATGTTCGAGTAGGCTTTCTTGTTATGGTAGAGTATATAATCAGGAAAGTATATAATCTTCAAATCTTGATTTAATTTTGATGAATTTTGAGTAGAAATCATAAAAGTCTTTTGAGTTAATAAAATTTTTCAGTTAAAAATAACTTAATTTTTTTTCTTCTTAATTTTATCAAATTTCTTCTTGCTTTTTTATACATTTGAAAGATTGATAAATCATTTGTTTTTGCATAATCAAAATAATTGTGCGCAATTTTTAAAATTTTTTAACTCTTGATTGAACAATTGGTTGTCTTCATTCTTGATGTAAACTTTCATCATTTTTTTTGGTAAAATGGCATTTAGGATATTTCAATATTATAAATGTTGAATTTGAAATAGTTTTACATGTTGGTTGAGTTGTCATTTATATTAAACTGTGTGTTAGTGTTATTGATTTGCGTTGGATATGATTGTTATTTTTTATTACTTATTTGCCTGCTTTTGATTGTTTTTGAGACTACTTTTGTGATACCATCAATAACTGCAAAAACTGCACAATGATCACTTAATGGAGTTTCTAAGACAAATATTTTTTATATTTGCTGAACTTTACTCAATAAAACATCAATCATACTTTTGATGTTTTGTATTTATTGTCTTTTTTATTCCAAAGTATTCCATACAAGGACGCAACAGTATTCCATACAAGGACGGATTTGAGATTTGTAGAGATAGAGAATAGAATCCGGAGTAAGAAAGTGGCGAGCACAATACAAAGATGCAACCTTAGCAGATGCTAATTTTGCTATGGATTTGATATACGGTTTCCAAGAAAGATCAAAAGTAAGAGTTAATCCTAGAAGATTAAGGGTAGATGATTCATTGAGTACATTACCATTCATAAATATAGGAAGATCTAAATTATTGCGATAGCGATTGGCTGAAAAAAATTGAGTTTTATATGTATTGAAGTTCACCAGCCACTGTGAGCCAAATGCTGTAGCAGAAGTGAGATCCTTTTCAAGCTCAACTTCCCCCTCCAAGCAATCAGAGAGTGTTGGCTTCTTATCATGACAAGAATAAATGGTAGTATCATCAGCCACCTTAGATGTGCGAATATATGGAAGATTGTTAATGCAAATTAAAAAGAGTAAAGGGCCTATGATAGAACCATCAGGAACCACTGAAGTTACAGAATATGAAGAAGAGTGCTATCCATCAAGGACAACTTTTATGCTACAATTGGAAAGGAAGGATTCAATAATCTTAAAGATGTTACCAGATACACTGTAGGAAGAAAGCTTATGGAAAAGACCAGCATGCCAAACTTTATCAAAAGTTTTAGAAATGTCAAGAGCGATTGCCTTAACCTCTCCACCTTTATCTAATGCACAATAAAACCTATCAGTTATTACTGTTAACAAATCGGCTGTAGAGCAAGAAGATTGAAATCCATATTGATGATCAGAAAGTAAGTTATTAGATTTAAGATGAGAGATTAAGTGTTTGTTAATTAAAGATTCAAAAACCTTGCTTATGATAGGAAGAAGACCTATGGGACTTTAGTTAAATGTATCAGATCACTCACCAGAAGTTTTGAAAAATAGGGATAACAGCAGGCTGGAAAACATGACTCTGAGAAGCACTTGTTAAATAGTTTTGATAGTATAGACGACAGCTGTGGAGAACACTTCTACAAGACTATAACGTTGTCCGGACGACAAGCTGTAGAAAAGTCTAAGCAGGAAATAACTTTAGATACAGAAGCTGGAGTAATACACTTGTCAGGCAATGGATTAACCTGATTGTCAGCTATATCAAGTAGAAAATGACTAATGGAATCAAGAGATGATATTAATGAAAAGTTCTTAGCAAACAATTCGGCTTTGTCTTTAGGTGAGGGGACAAAGTCACCATACAAGAGAGGTGGAATAACAGATTTGTCTTTATTATTGATGCTATTAAAGATTACAAAATATACATAAATGTCTATATACATTTATACATATTTTTATAATAACCAATAAAAAAGCAATTTTTATGAAATTTTAATTATTTTGTTCTTTATGAATTATGACCAAATTATATTATAATTCATTTATAGTATAATATATTTTCAAATTATAAAACTTTACTGCAAATTATGCTGCAGTAAATTTTTTTTATTATAGTTTTTCCAAAATTCACTCAAAAAAATCTTTCTGAAAAGTCTTTAATTAACCCCATAGCACTTTTTATTCAAAAGTTATGAACCAGTTTTTGTCAAAACAGCTGTTTGGCCCACTATGAGCTGGTAAACTTACCTTTTTTCATTTGCAACTGATTACTTTGTTTTAATAATCTTCAACTTCTAGAGCGGTCAGTATATTCTCCAACAAACTCTAAATCGTCTACATCTTTATAATTAATTTGCATTATAACAGGTCTAAATTATTAATAACTGATTTGCAACAACTTAAAAATTAAAATAATTCAAAATGCAGCTAGTAGCCATTATCAAAAATTTTAAGTTTTGTAAGTTGTAAACATCTTGCAAAAAATATGGAAAGAATTATAAAAGGTCACAATAATGCTTTGTTAAACAAAAAAGAAATCCTAAATGAAAAAACGACAGAAAATTGTAGTTGTAAACAAAAAAACAATAGCCCAATGAGCGGAGATTGTTTATTGAAAAATGTGGTATGTAAATGGGTTGTTTCCTCTAAGAATGGACATGATAAACAATATATTGGCTTAACAGAAGGTGAATAGAAAAAATGTTTTACCAATCATAATCAATCCTTTAAAAATAAAAAGTATTCAAAAGACACCATACTATCAAAATACATATGGGATTTAAAAGATGAAAATATTGTTGATTTTATACTGAATTGGTCCATATTTAAAACCTGCATATTACAATATTTCCAAAAAATGCATACTATGCCTACAAGAAAATTTTGAAATAATTACACATGCAAACCAAGAATGTTTATTAAACAAAAAATCGAAATTGATTTCTAAATGCAAGCATGAAAATATGTTTCTTCTAAAAAGCTATGAAAATAAGTGAGCTTAAATAATAATTACATTAAATTCCCCTTTCAAAAATATAAAAAACACAAAAGTAATCAATTTAAAAAAATTCTTTTATAGTGTCAGCATATTCTACAAATGTGTGAAAATTTACAGTAGTTAAGACATTTACGACTTCCTGTAATTTAATTTTTGGTATATATATATATATATATATATATATATATATATATATATATATATATATATATATATATATATATATATATATATATATTTATATATCTTTATATATATAGTTTTTTATTAATTAAAGGAAGCATCCAGAAGTTTCCAGAAGCATGCAGAAGCTTCCAGAAGTTTCCAGAAGAAGCATCTGGAAGCATCCAGTAGCATCCAGAAATATCCAGAAACATTCAGAAGCATCCAGACGCATCCAGAAGCATCGAAAAGAAGCATCTAGAATCTTCCAGAACAGGTTCACACAGGTTCATTTTACTATATAAGAGACATGTAAATCGACATGTAATTCAGTCAGTATATGGAAGTCAATCAGTCAGTATTATCAAGACTGTTTATCGAAGTGAGTTTTATCAAATTGTTTTATCGAATAACATCAATACAAGAAGTGAAATACAACAAGTGTTTCATTACATCAATACAGTCCACATCCAACCAAGACGTTGTGTTTCACAGAGCATTATTGTATCATCACAAGGTAAATGTAACACGGTAAGCCTTGAGAAGCGTGATTATTTATTTTTATTATTTTTATGACTTTAAGTGCAAAAATGGCTCCCGACAGTCTTGGATTGGAACTAAGAAAGAAAATTATTGGCGATTACGTAAGTGGAATGTCACAAAAAAGTATTTGCGATAAATATCGCGTGAAAAAATGGACCGTATCAAGACTATGTTCCAAATATCGTTCTACGGGGAAGTTGGCGGCAGATAACAAAGGTGAAAAACCGCGTTCCACCACTTGTAGAGAGGATTCTATGATTGTTAGATCCGTTTAGAAGGATCCCTGGATATCATCAGCCGAGATACAAAAGCAATTAGAGCTGCCTGTTTCGGACCAAACAATCAGACGACGTGCTGTTGAAGCCGGATTGTTTTCTCGACACCCTGCAAAGAAACCGCTGATTTCACTGAAAAACCAGAAGAAAAGACTCCTGTTTGCTACATTTCATATTGACTGGAATGTGCAGAAATGGCGAACTATCCTGTTCAGTGATGAATCGAAGTTCAACATCATTGGGAGCGATGGCATTTGCTGTGTACGTCGACCGGCCGGAAAACGCCTCGAATAACGTTACTGCTATAAGACCATGAAGCATAATGGAGGCAATGTAATGGTCTGGGGGTGTTTTTCTGCTAACGGTCTAGGTCCAATACATCGAAACGATGGAATAATGGACCGTTTCATGTATAAAAATATCCTGAAAGATGTTACCTCATGCTGAGTGGAATATGCCAATTAAATGGGTTTTTCAGCAAGACAATGATCCGAAACACACTGCAAAAGTAGTCAAGCAGTGGTTTCAAGACAACCACCTATCGGTGATGGATTGGCCGCCTCAATATCCGGATCTCAACCCTCAATCGAGAACCTGTGGGAGATCGTCAACTGCAGAATTAATCGTTAAGGTGTTCGTAATAAGGATCAACTGTTTGAACAAATCCAAAAGGCCTGGGCAGCGATTCTACAAAGTTTCATTGATCACCTGATCGCATCTATGCCTCGAAGATGCAAGGCTGTGATCAACAACAAATGATTCGCCACGAAATATTGATAGTGAAATACAGCTTGGTCAACATTTTGTCGAGTTGCACTTGAAGTGGGTAAAGTTTTTGTAGTGTTCATCCAAGGACCTGATAGTTCTTTTCTTACCAGACTCCAGAGTGCAAGTTGCATTGTTTCCGTCAAATCCTACACCATGGTATCCTCAAAACGTGTTGTAATTTGAGTTCAACCACTTTTCAAACAAAGGCCATAAGCTAAAGAGTAGCACTGAAAGTTTACTTACTATTCTAATTAAAACATGGAGCTCAGGAACAGAAAGCAACTCCTCAAGAAGAGTTTCAGGGTTTTCCTCTTTGTACAAAAGTCTTTAACTCCTAAAATTAATTATATTTTTTAATGTATATTTTTGAAGTTTGAAGACATTTTAAACTTATTCTTTCCATCTAGGGTGAAGTTTTTGTAGTGTTCATCCAAGGACCTGATTGTTCTCTTCTTACCAGACTCCAGAGTGCAAGATCCCTCACAATGTAGACAACTGTACTTCATATTGATGTACAGTTGTCTACATTGACTTCTTATTTCAAATACTGAATTTGCACATTTCAGATCAAATGCAACATAATACTTCACACCTTCTAATTTTAGTGGTTCAATAAGTTTCCAAAGATTACCATTAGCTTCAGAAACCCCCTCAAAAATCTCTATAAAAAAACATGATTCACATGACTCCATTTTAAGCTAATTTTATAGCTATGGATATAGATCAAGGATTCTTCAGGTTACTGTAAATGTTTTAAATTCCCAAGAAAAAAACCTCATCTGATTCAAAGCTTGATGCTTGATTCAAAGCATGATTCAAAGCTTGATTCTCAAAATTGAAACTCAAAGAAGAATCTCAAAAGAAACTCAAAATCTCAAAAGAAACTCAAAGCTTGATTCAAAGCTTCTATTCCTTTTTCTGTAATAATATGTCTAAATGTAGATATGAATCTTTTACATAAACCAATGTTATAGTAACAACTCCATCCATAAACTCTTCTTTTTTAGTTGTGTAAAACTCATTTATCTGGGTATGAACACCTTCAAGTTTTTCTAAAATATTTTCTTCAATGCAAGTTTGAGTTCCCATACTAGCTCTATATTTGGAACAAGACTTATGAACTTGTTTGGGTCTTTGAAAGCTCAAGAGATTAAACTAACTCCATAAATGTACCAAAGGACACCTGTTTCAGCTCAATTCTGCCAGTTTTCTTGTTTGGAGTTCCAACTACAATGTTTAAAGGAGATTATTGAGTAGCCAGCCGAAAGTTCTGTCCTATACAAATATTTTCAGCCTCCATCTTATGCTTAAGTATACCTGGAAACAAACAATAATGAAATATTTTTATTATTTTGATTTTTGAAATATGTGTTTTCATTAAAAAAATGTTGAATTTACTTGCCTGAGACCACACGTTCTGATATATATGAATATTTATGGCCAAAGCTGTTCAGCTGCTTTAATTAGATTATCAACAGCCTTTCTCTTAGTACAGATGTGAGCCACTCCTTGGTCTTAATATTTTTGTTTAAACACAAATAGACAAAATGTTTTATCCAAAAAAACTTTCTTCATTACAATCATTTTTAATATGTAATGCAATAAAAAAATAAAAAAGTAATAATGGTAATAATAAAATTCTAATCTATAAAACCAAAGCATACTGAACATAGGAGAACTTTACACGTTCTAGAGCAGCATCAATTTCTTCCACTACGTTGCTAATATTTGATGATCTTCTAAAATGTAACCTATCAATCTAAAATTTGTAGGACAATAGGTGATATTAGTATATTTATCCTGTGTAATCTCATCGCACTTAAGTGTACAGTTAAGTATGACATACATAAAGACACTTAAATATATTATATAAGTATATACATGTATTGTATAACTTATTCAATACATGTATATACATAAACATACATATTCTGTATATGTATTTATATGTATATGTATTTAATGAATATACATATAAATACTCATATACTTTATATGTATGTATAATGCATAAGCTTTACATGATATATGTATGTATGTATGTACATATATATATATATATATATATATATATATATATATATATATATATATATATATATATATATATATATATATAAACACACACATTTATTTATTTTCTTATGAAAGCGCTATTAGATGCAATCAAAATATATGAAATTGCTGTTTTAGGTTGTTAAAAAATTTGTTAAAGTAGAAAAAGTGCGTCTAAGAGTGCTAGATTATATATACTCATAAGTATATATATATATATATTTATATATATATATATATATATATATATATATATATATATATATATATACATATATATATATACATATATATATATATATATATATATATATATATATATATATATATATATATATATATATATATATATATATATATATATATATATATATATATACAATATACTTCAACATGTACATGATATACAATATACTTCATTGTCACAACCTATATCATTCTTATTCTTTTATTTTCAGTTAAGAAAATGTATGTACGTAAATGAAACAAAAGTATCACCAAGAAATAAATTGTTAAAAAAAGAAAAACAACAAAACATAAATTAACCAAAACATTTTACCCTAGTTATCTTCTCTACTCATTTCCCCAGGTACTCCACCTTGTTTTTATTGAGGTTGTATAAGTTTTTGTGGATATTGTTGCAAATAACCTTGAGATAGTTGGTTACTTCTAAGCTATACTGGGTCCAGACAAAAGTTTTAATCTTTCTTTCAATTGCAGGAGTAATCTTTTCAACTTTGGGTGATTTTTTACCATACTGTGTAAGATTAACAGCACACATTTTATATAAACAATCTACCATTTTACACACAGCTTATTAACTTTTGCAGATTTTCAACTGAGTTTTTAACAAATTTTATTAACAATTTTATTGTTTAAATTAATCATTATAAACAACAATTTTTTTACTTTTCCAACCCTTCAGAAGTTCTATTTGGCATAAATGATATCTACTAATATATACCTAATTACTAAAAAAAAAAATTAGACCTGGGGAACAACTTACCCTGGCGGTCACTCTGGTCCACTGTGTAATTGCAGGTGTTTGTAAGTTTTAACTCCAACAAAACTCAGTTGTTTCCTGCAAACAACTACCAAGGTGATGTGTATACATGCTTATATTGATGAATGGCAACCCTCTCACTGAGTCTTCTACTTTACAACTTCTTGGGTTATCATTTGCTACTGATATCACTACTGACTTTTCTCCATATAACTGTTAATCTTCGTGGAAACTATATATATAATTGATTTATAAACTCTTTATCAAGCTCGCCATTATCTTACTCCTGATTTTATTATCTACTTCTATAAATCTCTTATTTGTCTTTGTATGGAAAACTGTTACAAATACTATCATGATCCCTACTTAAAGGAGCTATCATCTCTTGTTCCATCAGCCAAAACTCATTCTCACTTGACTCTTCATTGAGCAAAGTTCATTCATTTGTTGTTCATTCGCATCTTTTTACTGTAACTATATGCTCTAAAAACTTTTTTTCTTTAAAATATTTTTCTTTATAATTTTTTTCCCTGCACTTCAATCCATTGGAACTTCCTCCCATCTTCATGTTTTCTCGACTTTCAACTTTTTAAGTCTTCTGAGAACTTTTTCCTTGCTCCTTAACTATACTCTTAGAGAAAGATATATTATCTCAAAATATCAGTTTGGTCAAGTCTGTCTTTATTATATCTGTGGTTGAAGCAAATAAAGTTAAAGGTAAAAATTGTTTATTCGTTCTTTTGCACGGTGTACCTTTTTCGTAACTTTTTATTGTCTCTGGTGCAGAGTAGAAAGGCGTATTGGTGTCTGCTGCAGAGTAGAAATGTGTATTGGTCTTCAAGTTGAGAGTTGTCATGGGTAGTTAATCCACATTTTAAAAGTCACAAATACAAACATTAGAAAGATTTAAATAATCAAATTTCAAATATGTTGAAGCAAGAGAGAAAGGTGCTTTTCATAAAATTTTGGCATAGTTTATGAATGTCCCCACGGATGATCTAAAAAATTTTTGATTTCAAAAAAGTGTACATTGTAACCTCCTATTCTTATCCATCTACTAAAAAAAGTTTTTTAGGTTTTTTTAGATGGATAAGAATGAAATTTTAAAAAAAGAAAGAAAGTTTTTTAAACTATCCTATCCCCTAGTTCAAAATTGCTAGATTATTAAAAAGTTAAGAGGATTTGAATTAAAAAAAGTATTTCTAATTGTTTATATGAATTTTAATCTTTTTGTATCTTTTTTTTGATTTTTTCTAAAATCAGCTGTAAGCTAATCTTTATGATTAAAGTTGATAAAGTTAAGATTACTTAATGTAAAAACTTTTTTTTGCTGACTTATATTGAAATATTTTTTTTCCGAAAAAAGAAGAAAATAACAAATAGTGAAAAAACATTTACTGCCAAAGCTATAGTCATTGTAGCCTTCCTTTGCAATTTTTATTTAGATAGCTGTTGTATTTACTGAAATCCTCACAGCTACTTTTTTCAGCATGATATATAGCTTAGCTATATTTATATATATTTAAAATTTCACTGTTGGTACCATTAACAGATTGTTAAGGCTGTTCAGGTGATTGGGTGTTGTGGATGACTGTATCTGCTCTTTTTAATTAATTTTTATTTATTTGTATCTATGGATTTTGTATATATATATATATATATATATATATATATATATATATATATGTATATATATATATATATATATATATATATATATATACATAAATACATATATACATTTTACATACATATATACATTTTATATATATATGTATATACATACATACATACATATATACTAATTAATTATTGCTCTGTTCTTTAACAACATTAAGCACTCTATTTTTAGAATACACCAACATAAAATTTATATATATATATATATATATATATATATATATATATATATATATATATATATATATATATATATATATTTGGTATTTATCTTTAAGTTTATCTAAAAATATCATACATCATGTGGCAAGATTATGATAGTGATAATCAACAAATGGTAGATAAATTTATAAAGGCTGGCGTTGTATATTCAAAAGATGTAGAAAATGCTTTTCGCTGTGTTAATCGTGCTGCATTTGTTTCAAAAAAATTACTAAGTTCTGCATTTAATGATTCACCTATTAAAGGGCCACCTAATATTCATATGTCAGCACCACAAATCTATGCTACAATTATGGAACATCTTGAATTGGAACCTGGTAATGGTTTTTGTAAATCTAAATTTATAATTAACACTTAAAAATAATAATTCATAACTTGAAAAGTGATTATTTTTTTTTAAACTCAAAAATTTTTTTTTAAACTCATGCTCCTAGGGAATTGAATTCCATGTTGACAAGGTGTGCTATGTTCTTGTGTGTGTGTCACATGTTAAACATTCTTTTAATGTCTTTATTCATCATCCCACAGGATTTCCAAAAGAATTCCATTTAAGATTATTTGAGGATTCTTTTAAAGCATGGCATGGTTATAATGATATATAAATTATATTCCAACTCTAGCGGTGATAGTCATGGAAGCATGGCAAGCTCGTTAGAGCCATGCTTCAAATGGAAGCCATGTCTAAGTTTCGTACTAATATGTAAATGATGTATAAGTTGTGAATTTCATTTTTAAGTTTGTTTAAAGAGTTTTTCCTAATTGTAACAGAAGCTTTTAGTTTAAAAAATACATAATGCGATACAGTATTACAAATAACCACAGGCTTACATTATAGTCTTAAAGGTGAGTAAAGCACTGGTCCAATTTTATTCCATTTTATTATTACATTTTATTCCAATTTTCTTTTATTCCATTAATAATCCAATTTTATTCCTTATTATTCCTTTTTATTCCAATTCAATCCCAGCATGGCAGCTGGTAGAGAGTTCCAAAGTGTTGAAGTAGGTAGGTGGGTGGGGAACAATGTGAATAGAATTTTTTAGGCATGCAGGAACAGATACAGACAGATAAATCAGAAGTAAGAAAATTGCTGGTTGGATAAAGAGAAACAACCTTAGTAGATGTTAACTTTGCAATCAATTTTATATATAGTTTCTATGAGCAGTGCCACTCCCGAGGCTCAGGTTAGTAAATGACTGGGGCTATGGCCAGGGCCAGGTTTGATAACACATAGCCGCGACCGGGGATGAGTTTATGATCATTGCTGCATTAATATTGATAGATCCTATAGAAATGTTATTTTTAATTGAAATTTATGATATGAGTTATAATTAAAAACAATACTTTTATAGGATCTATCAATATAAATGCAACCCCGGTCATAAATCTGGCCAGGGCTGCATTAAAATTGATAGATCCTATAAAATATTGTTTCAAAGTAAAATTCATATCATAAATTTTAATTAAAGATAACATTTTTATAGGATCTATCAATATTAATGCAGCCTTGATCATAAACATGGCCCTGGTCATGGCTATGTGTTATCAAACCTAGCCCCGACCCTGGCCCCGGTCGCTTACTAGCTCAGATAGAACATACATATAGCATTTTATGGGAGAGCGAACACCACGCCAGAAGTTCAGACAGAATACAAACTTACCTCTTATATAATTGTAATAAACTTACTGGGTTACATGATACCAGTAGTAGTGTGTATCTCCTATATACTTGCTAATAAGTTGTTTATATTTTTTTAATTATAATTTTAGTAATTACAAATATAATTAATATATTAATAGTTATATATATAGTTATATATATTATATATACTTATATATTAATTATATTATTAAATATAATTAAATGAAGATTAAATTGATAATGATTAAATTAATTAGTTTTCAAATATCCATAAAATATTTATATGAATTTTAGCAATTTTTGAAATAAATTTTTAATATATTTTAGGAATGTCATTTTTGAATATTGGCAGTGGTACAGGTTATTTTTCATCTGTAGCAGGGTTCTTAATTAAACCTCATGGTTTAAACAATGGAATTGAAATTAATAATGATTTAGTTGAGTTTGCACGAGAAAAAGTAAAAGACCTATTTAAATATAATGAAATGGCTGCAAAAGAAATTTGTCCACCAACATTTATTTCAGGAAATTGTTTTTTGTTAGACCCATCTCAAATAAAATATGACAGGTTAATTGTTATTATTGTTATTACAAATGTTTTTAACTGCTTATTGTGAATTTTATTAGACTTGGCTTCATCCGGGTAAGTCAGCTGGTCCTGTTTTTGTTTTATCAAACCCATCTTTGGCCCCTGTATATAAATAACCATGTCCTTGGTAGTATCTAGCTTAACTTTTTTTGATCAACTAAATTTTGATGATTTTCAATTCAGAATTATATTATCTTTATTCCAAGATGTGTAGATACTCTTATAATGATTTACAATTTCATGTTGTTTTCTAAATTCTTAATTTTTTAAATCAAAGTTATTTGGTATTTTTCTAAAATTTTTGTTCCTGAAACTTCATAAGGGATTGATTGATGATTAGGTCATTTAAGAAATACTATTCAAGTTAAAAAATTAAAAAATTATAAAACTTTTAAGTTAAAAACTTAAAAAATTATTAAACTTTATTTTTCAAATTAAAAAAGTTAAATATTTTTATAATTACTTTTTTTTTTTGGTTCTTTGTTTTTTAGTTTTATTCAATAGTCTTTTTTACTCTTTAGGTTATACTGTGGTGGTTCCTGCACTGCTTCAAATGTGACCTTTTTTCTTGAATTTTTAAAAATTGGTGGATTTTTAATAGCACCCCTTGGAAATAAGGTTGTTGATCATGTTTATAGTAATATTTTCACAATACTTATTAGTTAATAATTTTTTAAAAGTCTTATCTAAATAAACATATAATATGTATGTATATGTATATATATATATATATATATATATATATATATATATATATATATATATATATACCCAACACTCTCTGAGGTTGATTATTTTTTGCCAACGTTAGAGTTTTCAAGTTTCCTGGATATTTCCAGAATTCTGAGTATTTCTTTAAAAAATTTTTTTCTGAATATCCAAACAGCTTTCTGGAAATACATGTGAAAAAATTTTTTTTGTAATTTTTTCATCAAATAATTAAAACAGTTAATCAACAACTTAAAATCTAGTGTAATTTAAGTTAATATTTTTTTATAAATTAAATTAATTTATAAACCCTATTTAAATAAATATTAAATACTTTTCTTTTAATTAAAAGAAAGGCCTGCCAAAATCTAAACTCTCAGTCGATGTATCTACACTCTACTGCGCCTAGCCCTATTTAAGTCAGTCTATGTATACACACTTCACTGTGACTACGGCTGCATCAGTCCATTTATGTACGCATTAATGCACTTATTCTATGAATTTTTGAAAAATAAAAATAAATTGTAAATTATAAATAAATATAATTGCTATTTTGACCTCCCAAAATGAATTTTGAAAATCAAAGTTAAACAAATAATCAGGATGTAATTTGGAAAATGCATATGCTAAAATTTTGTAAAATTATCTAAATATTGAAAAAGCGTTATAGTAGTTTTATTGTTTACAATATGCAATTTTAATTTGCTTTGTTGACGAGTATTATATATGATGTAAACTATATCTATTAATTTTTTTGCTACTATATCTATCGATTTAAAATCCTTTTTATTTATTGTCTTATTGGAAAAAAAAGATTTATGTAAACAAAGCATGTTGACAAAAAAAAATCAAGAAAATATTAAATGACATATTTTATCCTTAGTACAACTTGGATATTCAATATATAATGAATAAGAAATTATTAGAAAATCAATCAAAGTTTTAATAACCACTATCAGTAGAGTTAAAAATAACATGGCAAGATCCAAAAGAAAAGATCAATCATTAAAGCTAAATTTACAGCAAATTTTTCAAATAAAAATTTATTAAAAAAAACAATCTACTGACTATTTCTGAATTATCTAGAAAGTTTAAGATATTAAGAAAGTCAATTAAATGTTATATTGATAAAATATTTAATTTAAAAAAGTTTCAAAAGGATGTGTACATGCACTATCACCTTGTGCGATTGAGAGAAGGTTTACAAGGTCAAAAAAACTGGACAAAAATCATTACAGCTGATAGAAAACTGCTCCACTTTACTGATTGTGATCAAAAATCCAAACATATTTACATAAATAAATATCAAAAAGCACCCTATTATATAGAAAAAAAAATTTCCCAAATCTCTCATGGTATGGAAAGGAATTTGTGCAAAAGAATTAACATCTCTAATATTTGTCAAATCAGGAGTTAAAATTAATTCAAGTAACTATATAGAGAGCGTTTTAAAACCATTTATTAAAAATGATATCAAAAGACCGTATCCAAAAAATGGCTTTCATTTCCATCAAGACTTTGCACCTGGTCACTTCGAAAATGACCATTAAATTTTGAACTGACCAAAAAATCAAATTTATTCATCCTGAAATGTGGACACTAAACTCCATTAGATAATGCACCTATGGACTTTTTTACATGGGTTATATGTTAAATCAATTAAAAAACTGAAATCCAAAAAATATTACAGGGCTTATTTAGAATATAAAATATATATAGATGAACATATCTCAAGAACTTATAAATAAAGCATTGATGCCCTGGTCTAAATGTTGTAAATTTATCTATGATAACAAGGGTAATCAAATTGAACATTTAAGGAAAACAAATATTAAGAATAAAAAAAATATTGTTTTTTAAATGTTTCCATTTCAATGTCAGGTGACTGAAATTAACATGAAAAGTTTTTAAAATGATTTTAATGTGCAGAGAATAAAATGTACAATCATTTTTCTTCTTTATCATTGTTAACTTTAAAGATTGAAGTTCTTATTTTATTATTATTTGAAATTGTTGTATGTAACGAAGAACATTTTCTCTTCCAACTGTACTATATGTATTTTTTTCATTTATCATCTATATATTCTATATTATCTATATATCATATATATCTTTTCATTGATTTTTCATATACCATATATATCTTTTCATATATATTTTTTCATATCATTTATACATCTTTTTTTTTTATTGTCTTTAATTAATATATCATGCGGTATAATATATCATGCGGTTTAATTAAAATATCATGCGGTAGTGGTGTAGTGGTAAAGCGCTCGCTTCATAGGCGAGAGGTTTCGAGTTCGATCCCCACCACGTCCCTGGTAGTACCACGCTCAACTTGTTTCTCCGCGCAGCGGTCTTGTTCCCTAAGGTTCGTGTTTCGGAGTTATAGAGTTGAGAAAGGGTTAAAACCACTATTAAGTAGCCTCCTCATCTGTAGTGGCCTTCTCAGCCTTGAGGAGGTGAATAACAAAAAAAAAAAAAAATCATATATATCTTTAGTTGACCTTAAATAAAAGTTCATTAACAAAGCAAACAAGTATTAATATTTTCTAATTTATTACTGAAAATGTAATTAAATAATTAATTAAATATTTTAACGTATCTTTAAATTTAGTTAATAACATCTTTAATTTTAGTTAATAAGTTTATGTATTTTGTTTGGCAAAAAATACTGCAAAATGGCATTTCAGATAATGTTCTTAAATGACTTTTATTACACGAAAAAATAGTAAAAAAAAAAAAAAAATTAAAAAATATAGTAAAGAATATTATTTTATATACAATACAGTTTTCATTTACAATTTGAAATACAATAATGTACATTATTTATAACTTATTCACAAACAAAAGTTTTTTAATTATCTTCTTAAAGTTTTAAACAGTATATTAATTTTAGAACTTAGTGTTATTAATGCTAATATTACCATTATTTTTAATATATACTTGTTTTTAATTTATTTGTTGTTAAGAAAATAAGTTTCTTGGCGTTGTTGTTATAGAGTAAAAATGTCTAGTGAAAACTTTTACAAATCTATAAATAAAGAATATTTAAAAGCATTTGCAAATAAACCAAACAAATAGAATCTGGTCTGAGAGCAAAACAAAGAGCAAAACATTACTCGAAACAAATGACGAAGTTAAAAAAAAACTTGAAGAATTAAATAAGTTGAACTCCGAATTAAAGTTGGTATATTATCTTACTGGACAAAATCACGAAACGTTAACCCGAAAAAGTTTGTGTTTAATTCAAAAATTCTATTGATAACGTGACTGATGCAACCCCATCAAGTTCACGAGACGACAGTGAAAAAGGATTACCAGAAAACTCCTGATCGTTAAAAATTTCACAAAGACATGTGCAAAAACATGATTAGTTAAAAAATGAAAATTTTATTTTACAAAATTATATTGCTCATTTTACTGAAAGAAGAAAATGCAACTGTTTATCTTAAGAGGACTACCATATATTAGGGCAAAATACAATAACTTTTTGAAGTTTTTTTAGATTTTTTTAATCAATAGCTAGAGCTGCTAGTTTGATCATGTTCAAGTTCGAATGTTTGAACTTTACGCAAAAATTTCAACGTTCAAGGTCGAACTTTTTTCTCCTAATAGTTAAAACTTTTAAATTAAAAAAAAAAAAATGTCTTTTCATTAATTTTTGTAAAACAAGCTGAAATATAAGTAAAAACTATAAATTTGAATATTTTTGCTTTTTTTTGTTTTGTGTTTGTCTGGAAACTCTATAAATATAATCAAAATTACATCACCTAGTGCCAATGCATTTAAGGTAGGATCGGTTTTGTCCTAATAAAAAGTAGTTAAACAGTGGCAGGTACTTTTTCACCATTTGACTACTATTTATTTACATTTGAAATTAAAATTATAAAGAGTTTTAAGTTCAAACAAAAATGGCTACTCAGCATTAGCACATCTAGAAGATCTGAAGTTTAAAAGTATTTTCATTTTTTGCAAAAAGCTGCAACGAGCAAAATGTGCCTCAACACATACTATTACAAGACACTTAAAAATAAACACAAAATAAAGGTTCTCAAATGTAATAAAATCCAGTGGCATCCCAAAGAAAATGGCATGGGGAGGAGGGGGGTGAAACATGACTTTTTGCCAACTAGATTTACATTTTATTAGAAAAAGACTTAAAAAAAAATAAGTCCTAGTTTTTAAATATTATCTGACTGAAAGTCTACATTTGCCAATGAGGTAGATATAGCCGATAATTGTTGACAGGTTTTTTATAGGGGGGGGCATAGGGGTTAGATACCCCTATGCCCCCCCTCCCTAAGCACAGCCCTGATGACATCAACAAAAATTAAATTAATAAAATAATAATTTAGTGCATAAAAATGATATATTTGTTAAACCCAGTTGTTTTAAGTCAAAGTGATCAGTTTGAGAACAAAATAAAAAGAAATAATATAGATAATTTTGCAAATTAATCTTATTCAAAGACTATTCCTGCTTAAGAAAAATAGACTCGATAGTAATAAAAAAGCCAAAAATGGTAGCGATATTAAAAATTATAACAAAGAATTGACTCTAGCTAAAGAACCGAAAATGTTTTATTAAAATATAGGGCTCTCTAAAGGCTCTCTGAAAGGGCTCTCTAGCCTTGGATTGTTTTCGCATAGAAAAAAAAACTGGTTGCATATATAAACAAATAAAAAATCTTTATAAATAAATGGTTTATAAATAAATGATTTATAAATGGTTTATAAATAAATGTTTTATAAATGGTTTATAAATGGTTTATAAATAAATGGTTTATAAATAAATGGTTTATAAATAAATGGTTTATAAATAAATGGTTGCATTTATAAACAAATAAAAAGTCTTTATAAATAAATTAACAGTTTTGTGTTTTACTTGCACCCTTTTGTTTTTAATTTTAAATAAATAAAAACTATTTAAAAAAAGTTCGAACTTTTTTTCCTAAATAGTTCGAAAGTGTTCGAGTTTGAACTTTTTAAAAAAAGTTCAATAATAGATGATCACCACAAACTGAGGTTTAAAGTTGAAGTAGGTGGTTACTACAAATTGATAATAGGTGGTTACTACAAATTGATAATAGGTGGTTACTACAAATTGATAATAGGTGGTTACTACAAATTGATAATAGTTGGTTAATACAAATTGATAATAGTTGGTTACTACAAATTGATAATAGGTGGTTACTACAAATTGATAATAGTCGGTTACTACAAATTGATAATAGTTGGTTACCACAAAATACTGATTATAAGTGGTTACCACAAACTGATAATTAATTACTGATGAAAATTAAAAAAAAAACATCTAGTTACTGAAAAAAGCAACTTTTGTAATTTTGTAGTTTTTAACCAAATTGTTACAATTCTTTAAAAACTTTTACAAAATTAAATAAGTAATAAAAATTATATAATGTAAATTCTGCTGCTAAGGAAAACTATAAAACTGTGTCTATTAGTTTTTAAACTTGTTTAAACTTGTGTGCTAACTACTCTTATGAACATATTTACACTTGTTTTAAAGTTTTAAAGCATTTTTAGATGTAAAAATATGAATGTAAAATAAAGTTATATTATCATTTGAAAAATTACTTAATTTCATTTATTTATTTCAAATTATAAAAATTTTGATTTGAGTAGTAAAAGTTTTTTACTATAAATTGAATGTAATAGATAATTTAAATTTAATGAAAAAAATGTAGAAAGCAAAAAGAAAAAGTAAATAAAAAAGAGAGGAGAAATTGGAGAAAATACCTTTTAATTTTAAAAATTGATCTCGCATAACCTAAAGAAGTAGAAAAAATAAATTAACAGTATTTAAAGCATATAAGTAACAGTTTTTCTTAATTGTATATATACTTTTTGTAACATGTTTTCTAGTTAATAAAGTTGGAACGTGTGTCTCACAAGGAAGGTGTTAAAACAGTTTTAAGTGATGTTTGCTTTGCTCCCTTAGCACGCCTTGATTCAAAATACATTTCAAAAATGCGTGATGTTCGTTTACCACTGCTAAGGTTTCCTCTATCTAATAAAAGAAATAATCCAAAGGTAAGCTTTTTTTTTTTTTTTTAGTTGTTAGTTGTTTTTATTCCTTGTGTTTTAATATATATAATGTATAAGATATATATATATATATATATATATATATATATATATATATATATATATATATATATATATATGTATATATATATATATATATATATGTATATTATATATATATATATATATATATGTATATATGTATATATATATATATATATATATATATATGTATATATATATATATATATATATATATGTATATATGTATATATATATATATATATATATGTATATATATATATATATATATATATATATATATATATATATATATATATATATATATATATATATATATATATATATATATATATATATATATATATATATATATATATATATATATATATATATATATATATATATATATATACAGTGCTGGCCAAAAAGATCCGAACATGCATTGTTTATCTATGTATACAGTTTGTACATTGTAGTGTAGGCGCTTTCCTCAAAATTTCTCCATCACGCTTTACACCTGGAAAACATGCTAGTCTGAACGTGCAATTGCTGCATGTTTACAAATGCCTAAGACAACTGTTCATGACGTCATTCAGCACATTACGTCAACAGGCACCAGCGCTGCAGGACAATCCAATGGCAGACCAAGATGTACCACATCAAAAACTGGCGCTATGATCCGCCGTGCAGCCACGGAGACCCACTGGGATCATCTTCACAAATTCCAATGAACTTTTTCCTGATGTGAATGTGAGCTCTCGCACCATTTTGCGACGTCTTGTGGACGATTTCAGTCTTTGATCCTATCGCGCTGCATTAAAACCACGACTATCTCAGAAAAATATTTGTGACTGCCTCAAATTTTGTAAAACACATAAAAATCGGACCATGGCAATGTGGCGACATAAAGTGAATGTTCGACGGCCACCAAACACACACTACAATGCCCATTATGTTGCTCCAGCGGTAAAACATTGCCCTGCAAAAAGGAAAATGTTTCTATTTGGCTCAGACATCGCAACTGTGACATCTTTATGCATGACGGCGCGCCATGTCATCAGGCAAAGATCGTCAAGACATGGTTTCAAGAGAATTCCATCAATGTTCTTGCTCAGTGGCTTGGCTCGTCACCGCATTTAAACTTGATTGATAATTGCTGGGTAAAATTGAAAGCAGAAGTGGCAAAAGCAAACTCGACGTCGGCAACAACTTTGAAGGAGGCTATACTGGAGGCAGTATAAGGCCTTCGGAGTTGCTAAGAAGTTTTTGGAAAATTGTAAATTCATCACATTTTGAGATATGTATCTTTACAGTACTTAAAATGGTGTATTCCCTGTTTGTACAGTACAATTGATTTGATGGATTTTGAGGCACTAAATGTCATAATCAAAATTTTTTGCACACTTTTACTCTAACAAATTGGTCTTAGAATTTCGATAGAATGTCTAGTTTGGCTTTTTTATTTAATATATATTACTATATAATATATATAACTTTTAATTTCTTTGAACCAGCTGGGGCTTTCTTATTGTGAAAATATTTGTCCTGCCTTTTTTCACGAATTGTACATTTTTGACAGTCTCTTTTGGTCACAAATGAGTCTGAACTAACTGTGGTTCACTTTTCCCGAACATTTTTGGGTATATTTTTACCTACTTTTTTCTTGAAAATATATAACCTGCAGTTTGGGCACTAGGGCGATGACTTTTATACAACCTCGTTTCCCTCTATCATAATTTAATGAGCTTTCATTTAAGATTAAATAAAATATTACATTCAAGGCAATTTGATAAAAAAAATTCATGCACAAAATGATTTTAGGAATATCATTTATTAGCTTTTTGGCCAAATTTTTAAAGTGTGAGCAGATACAAAATTGAACACAAGCTGTAGAGTCACATGCATACAACATTATATAGGATCACCAAACGCACAAGGAAGTCAAATATTCACAATTATGTCATTAGAGAGGATGAATCTCAGTGGGAGGTTGTCCTTGTTGTGGCAGTTGTGCAATTCTTGCATATCTTTGATGACACGCTCACAGCACTGGTTGCTTCGGGCAATATTGATTGGAGATTCATCTGTTTTCCAGTGGGTTTTCAAGCAATTGAGAGCTTTTGGGTAGTCATTCAGAGCTTCAGATAGTTCTTCAAAATCTTCAATGCGGAACAATTGACTGCTGAACCAATGGTCAGCCCATGAGTAAGAAATAAATGAACAGATTTTACGCAACCTGATCCGGGTTTCTGGCATCAGAATAGACGCAAGAAGGGCTAGAATGGCACGAGAGTTCCAGTGTGCATTGCTGATGTTTGGAATCTGTTTGAAATTCATGATGGGGATCTCATTCCTCTCAGTTAAGTGACGGAAGACACAAGCGAGGTAATAGAGAAACTTCATGTCATCTCTTCAGCCGCCTGTTTCCTTAATCTCAGTTTTACCATTGCTGAAGGCTGCTTTCAATTTATCGTAATTGCTCATCAAATCCTGCACAAAGAAATACTTGATGTTTGGTGATTTAGTTGACCAATGGAGCTTATTGTCCATGACAACATGAAGAACACGGTCTAGCACATGGTGCTGACAACTGATGAACTTGGGTTTGGGTGACCTTTCTCTTCGAACATTTGCTGCAGCCGAACAACAATGCCTGTCTTCTTGCTGGTATTTATATTTCTTGTTCGGGCAACAATCATCATAACTGATCCCCATAAGTTGAACTCCTCTAAAACATTCTGGAAGCTTTCTGCGATTGTTTAAGCTTTCCCATCTTTCAATTTTAGCGCAGTTAACTTAATTTTTTCTTTAGATTCATTCTTGAGGACCACGGCCTGATATTCAAAACCCTCAATGTGTTTGCCATCAAAGTGTATGCTCCACTTCTCCAGATGAAGCGTGCTCACCAAGTGTTTCTTCACCTGAGCAGCTCACGTGTAGATAGCCTTGTGGATTGCTGATTGATATGGGTTGAGATTTCAATGTCCTCACCAGAAAGCTGGCAGCACACCACTGCTGCTCTGTGGGACAACAGCTTTGAGCATGTAACAAGACGTCTTGCAATGCTTGTTGGGTTATGCTTCCTTTTGCTGATTGATGCTGCATTGTCATCCTCCAAAAGACTGTCTGTACTGTTCTTAGATGAGTCCATGCCACTTTCGGAACAATCAGGTAGCACTAAGCTGGTAGGTGTGGACACAGTTGCTTCTATTGCCCTCTTTCGCTTGGATGGGTGGATAGTATTGGCACTAGCAGATTTGCCAGTAAAATAACCAACATGACCTTTGCTCTCAATTTGCAGTTTGTATAGGTTCTCATCCTCTTTGCACAACCATTCGCCTTTCATCTTGGTCATGTCAAACAGTTCATTCAATGAATCAAAGTTTTGTTTTTTTCTGCAGCGCTTGTAGTCTTTCAGAAGTTTTGTTAGTTTTGCACAAATGGCTTATTAGATACATGCGGGAAGTTCAACGTTTTGCTCCAAAGGTCTTTAAGCTCTACAGCAGTTAAACCAATCCTCTCTCTCCGTTCTTTGGCAGTGGATTCAAGAAATTTGAAGTGTCAAATGTCATGGTTTTTTAGGGGCATGCAACTCTGTTCACTCAAGGGTGATTCATAAATTGCCACGTTGCCTCTTCTTGATGGGGCTTGAAACTGGATTAAGTTCTTTGTCCTTGAACGACATGTTGTCTTCTAGTCAGCAACTGAAATAGGAAAGGCCTTAACGTCAATATTAATTACGTAACAAATTAAAGAAACTGTTTTTAAGTTTTCAATTGAACTGTTATTGTTAATATATTTTATTTCAAAAGAAGCAAATAACGAATATAGAAAATGAAAAAGGCAGACACTAATAAAATATTATATGCTCAATTATAATTTGTGAAAGAGTTAAATGTAACTTACCAAATAATACAAAGATATATTTATACTTAAATTATAGAGAATGCGCAATAATTAAAATAAGGCAATAATAATGTTGACACCAAAAAAAGATCATTAAAACTCAACTACCTTTTTGAACACATCGCTTATATACCAGTTTATAGCAGACTGCAAAACAGCTGAAGAAAATTTTAGAGCTCTACAGAAGCTTCCCGGACAGTTAGGTCACTGTGATGTCACTATCCTGGCGGCGCACAGCGTTATATGATATTCTGGAAAATTCTATACATTTCTCTGCTACATAAATTATTGCACAAGTTGGTTTCATGACTTATGTTATATACAGTATATATATATATATATATATATATATATATATATACTGTATATATATATACTGTATATATATATATATATATATATATATATATATATATATATATATATATATACAGTATATATATATACAGTATATATATATACAGTATATATATATACAGTATATATATATACAGTATATATATATACAGTATATATATATATATATATATATATATATATATATATATATATATATATATGTATATATATATATACTGTATATATATATATACAGTATATATATATATATATATATATATATATATATATATATATATATATATATATATATATATATATATATATATATATATATATATATATAAATTAGTAAAAACACTTATCTAATTTTTGATTATTTCACTTACTTCACTTACTTCACTTACTACTACTTACTGTTTTTGATACTATATATTTATTGTTAATACAATTACGTAAAATGCTAAAATGCCTACATAAATAACATTTCAAAGTGGTTTGTGCGTAATCTTTTTAAACATTTGAATAGAATAAATGTCATTTTAGTCATTAATAGGCAAAAGTTCATTCATTCGTGCATTTGTTAATTGCTGAGGATTATATTTGCAATGTTTTGTGGAGACTGCAACTGTGTACACTTGCACTATTTACATGTTGTTTACTGTTTTTATTGGTACATGATTATCGCATTATATGGAACCATATTTTGTGCTAAAATTTTGTTCCGCATTTTTGTAGTCTCTTTAGAGTTATGTAGTGGAGAGTTGTTTTTTGGAATAACTTTCAAGTATTTGTTATTAACATAGATTATTTTCAGAGTAACTTATATGCGGTAGTGGTGTAGTGGTAGAGCGCTCGCTTCATAAGCGAGAGGTTCCGAATTCGATCCCCACCTTGTCCCTGGTAGTACCGCGCTCAACTTGTTTCTCCGCGCAGCGGCCTTGTTTGTCAAGATTCGTGTTTTGGAGTTATAGAGTTGAGAGAGGGTTATAACCACAATTAAGTAGCCTCCTCATCTGTAGTGGCCTTCTGGGCCTTGGGGAGGTGAAATAACAAAAAAAAACAAAAAAAAACTTGAATAGTTGAGCTTTATTTTTACGTGGTTTTAATTATGTTCACTTGCTTTATTAACAAGTTTATTGACGTCAAAACTTTGTTGTACTTCTGTAAAGTTAATGTCCAGGATATGATCTTTTTTTTTTCTATCCTATTCTTTTTTTTAGTTTTTCATTTATCTTTGTACCTGCCTAATTTTATTAAAACTTTTTTTGTAGCAGGCACCCTATTTTTTGCAGCTGCAAAAAGATAGGGTGCTTGTTTTCCATTTTTCCTAATATAAAATTATATGTATATATATATATATATATATATATATATATATATATATATATATATATATATATATAGATCTATAGTTTGTTGTCTTTGGGAAGAGCGGAAGGAAAAAAGTGATTCTTACGCCAACACATACGTCACTTTTAATTACTTTTGACTTTCGTCCAACATTTGCGTGTTGGACGAAAGTAAAAATCATTAATTTAATTACAAATAAATCGTTTTTTAAAAAAACCACAAAAACGCAAACTTAATTGACCAGAATGTTTTAAAAACATTCTGAATGTTTTTAACAATATAAACAATGTTTTTATTTTTATTTTTTTAATAACATGTTTTTATTTTTTATTTTTTTAATAAAATGTTTTTATTTTTTTTTTTTTTTTACTGTAAATCATGCGCGGAGTGTTGCTACATCGACTATCTTATAGCCTGACTCGCAAGGGAGTGCTGCTACATTGACAATCTTTTAGCCTGACCCACAAGGGAGTGTTGCTACATCGACTGAGGGTTTGGTTGGGGCAGGCAGTCTATCAATTAATAAAAAAAAATGATTCCGGTCTTGCATTTTAATTTTTTACTTTTTGTCAACAAAATATGGAAAAAACTTTCGGACAACATCTACAGGTTGTATATATATATATATATATATATATATATATATATATATATATATATATATATATATATATATATATATATATTTCCATTTTTCCATATATAAAAACAAACAATTTTTGATACTTTGGTGTGTTAAGCCATCACCACACCCACCTCCTACTCAAACAATCTACTTTATTTTCTCTCATCCATACTTTTACTGTATGAGCTGTGTGTCAAAAAAGTCACCATATCTTGTCAAAATTGCCACCATTTGTTTCGATCAATCAGCATGTACACTGATAAAAACATGCAGTTCTCAAGCATCTCTATATACAACTCTCGGAATTAGGGTCGGCATTTGGCAATGCCGACCTAAATGCCGACCTGAAGATGTTTGAGGTCGGCAATTTTTTGCTGACCTTTTTTTCTATGTTTTATGGTAAGACGTTTGTATCAAATAATTTTTGCCGACCTGATGCCGACCTCTAAAAAATTGAGGTCGGCATCAGGTCATCACCTCATTTTTCCTAATTCTGAGGTTGCTATATATGTATGTTGGTTGATTCGACCTCTATAAATGTTAGACACTTCTATTCCGTTAAAATTAAAACAGCCCCAAATATAAACACTGCTGCCGCCACTTTGCAACCTTGGTATTACAAAGCGATTACTATACTTTTCCGATTTAAATCTTTTAACAAGAACTTTGCTTTTCCTCTTTATTACTTCAAAGTTACTTTCATCACTAAAAGTTAGTTGCTTCCACCTCTCCAAAGACCATCTAGTTCTCTCTTTTCACTGCCTAAATCTTGTGAACTGATCTCTGGCCATCAACATTGGTTTTCTAACAGCTGCATAGACACCAATATTTCTTTTTTAGTAAAATGTTTCTAACTGTATTTAATGGTATATGTTTTTCATATTTTTTGTTGAATGCGTTAGTGAGTTCTTAACATTGATAAATTTACATTGAGTTGTCTCTTACTTGACAAAATATAAGACTATTTTTGCATTCAATAGTTTTATTTAACCTTCCTGATCCTGCATAGCGTTGAATGCCACCTGTTGTTTTAAATGTCTTTAGAGTATATTTGGCCCAATTCTCTGAAATATTTAATTTTCTTACTATTACTATTATTGCTATTACTATTACTGATAATTAATTGTTCATACCTATTATTGTTCACCTATTGTGCACCTATTATTACATACCTTGCTATTATTAAGTTCATACCTATTATTTGCCACTTTGTTGTTCATACCTATTATTTGCCACTTTGTTGTTCATACCTATTATTTGCCACTTTGTTGTTCATACCTATTATTTGCCACTTTGTTGTTCATACCTATTATTTGCCACTTTGTTTACTGTTTAGTTTGCCACTTTGTTTACTGTTTAGTTTGCCACTTTGTTTACTGTTTAGTTTGCCACTTTGTTTACTGTTTAGTTTGCCACTTTGTTTACTGTTTAGTTTGCCACTTTGTTTACTGTTTAGTTTGCCACTTTGTTTACTGTTGTTCATACCTATTATTTGCCACTTTGTTTACTTAGCTTACTGTTTTTCAATCCATTTCTATTTCTATTCTACTTTTAGGTTTTATCAAAATGTTTAAAAAGGCTTTAAATGTGACTAAACTGGTCATCCTAAGTATTTTTATCCAACCTTTTATAGGAAATTGTCAAACTAACCTTTTTTTTTTCTTTTTTTTTTTTAAACTTCTTCGCTTCCAACAAGGCTGCAAGCAGCTACTAAATAAAGTTGGAAGTTACTGGAAGAGAAAAGATGAAGATTGTAGAGCAAGATAACGATTGACAGATGACTTAAAGGATGACAAAGGACTTAAATCTATAAATTATTAAAATAATTATGAATAACAGTTGGATTGACAAGAAAGTAGAACAGAAATTAATTAAAAAGTTTGTGCGCTCATTTTTTTTTTCCGGTATGTTTTTTGTATTCCTTTGAGAAACGTTAATTAATTAAAAAAAGTAACTATATATGAACTTGTTATTGACATGTTAGTTGTAAAAAAGTATTTTTCCTGTTCTTCAAAAAAGAATTAAGACTTTAGGAAATATGGATGGGATTTTGCAATGTTTTGAAAAAGTAAATGTATCAATTTTTTACTGTGCCTATTTTTTTTGAATGCGCTGTATATGTGTATATATATGTGCATATATATATATATATATATGTGCATATATATATATATATATATATATATATATATATATATATATATATATATATATATATATATACAGATATATATACACATATATATACACATGTATATTAGGGTGATTCAGATTGTAATAGAAAAAAAAAAATGTCACAAAAAACATTCTCCTCAAGGTTGCCTGTGTTCCTTTATCACCTAGGATCATGTGTACCAAAAATTAGACTAAAAGAAGCAATTTTAGGGGTTGCCATGTTTTATAAGATGAATTAACCATTGGTAAAATTTTGTGATTTTCTCAAATTTCGCAAATTTGTTTTTTCATTGTTTATTTATTTATAATTTAGAAATTGATAATATGGCAACCACTAGATCTTCTGCTGAGGTGTGGCTTGTTGGTAAACCTACACAAACTCTGTCGACTGCCAGACTTCCTTCAAGAGGGGATGAGAAACAAGAAGTGAAAAAAAGTATTCGGGCAACAATTGAAGCAGTTCTTGTTATATGGGAGAGAGGAAAAATTCCAACTCAAAGAATTGACAATGCGGAAAGAAAGTTAAAAAAACTTTATGACGAATATCTGCTGCTGAAAAAACACCGAGGATCAAAATTGGACAGCTGTCAAATGAAAGAAGGAATTTTCCACACTGACCTTGAAGAACTTTTTGATATTTCAACCAAGAATGCATCAGAAGTTATGAAAAACGATGAAGATAAAGCATTTTTACGTCAGCAGCAAGAAGATCCATTAAGTTGTAGTATGGCAGGAATTGATCGGAATTTAACAGCTAGGGAGGCACGGAAACGAGTCCGAGAAACTAAAATGGAATTGAGGCGTCAAAGAAGTCAAGCGGAACTGATGGAAAAAACAGAACTCATTTCTTCTTCATCAGCAGTTGACATTGTGAGTGAAAGTAGCTCTAGTTCCTCGGATGATGATGAATATCAGACTCCTTCCGCTTCCAGCACACTGAGCACAAGTGGTTCAACAAAAAAGAAGATGAAAGTTCTAACAAATAATGTTGTATCATCTCTTGATCGTGTTAATATTTCTGATCGCCGTGCACTCTTCGTGGTTGGAACAGTGTCTCAGGCTCTTGGTCACTCGGTAAAAGATTTATCATTGTCGTACAGCACAATCCGCAGAAAAAGGCGATCTGTTCGTGAAGCGGTGACTACAGCTGACAAGGTTGATTTCTCTCCTGATGATCCACTTCTTCTGCATTGGGATGGAAAGCTCTTACCTGATATCACTGGTGGTCAAAAAAAAGTGGATAGAATTGCCATCCTTGTGACTGGTGGTGGGGTGGAAAAATTGCTGGGCGTTCCAAAGATTGATCGAGGTACAGGTGAGCAACAGGCTGATGCTTGCATGAAGGCTCTTAAAGACTGGAAATTGAAAGAATTTGTTCGGGGACTGGTTTTTGACACTACTTCATCTAACACTGGGTTGAACAATGGCGCCTGCACAATAATGGAGCAGAATCTTGACCGTAATCTTATATGGATAGCATGCAGGCACCATATGTTTGAAGTCATGCTTTCCACCATTTTCACGACTGCATTTGGAACCAGTGGAGGACCTGAAGTTGGAATTTTTAACCGTTTCCAGAAACAATGGCCAGCAATCAACAAGGAGGTGTTCACTATAGGGAATAAAGAATTTTACAACTGCGATTTTTTTCTCAAACTCCGTGAAGAAATGGTAGTATATTATAGTGAAGCAATTAAAGGTCAACAACCCAGGGATGATTACTTAGAACTCTTGAATTTGTGCCTTATTTTCCTTGGAGGATCAACTACAACATCGGAGTTCAAAGTGAAGTTTCGGGCTCCAGGTGCAACACACAATGCACGTTGGATGGCAAAAGCTATATATTGTATAAAGATATATTTGTTTCAGGATCAATTTGTTATTACTGCAAAGGAAAAGAAAGGAATAACAGATATAAGTCTTTTTGTGGCATTTGTATACGGACAGTTTTGGAATGAAGCTCCGTTAGCTGAACGAGCACCATTCAATGATGCCAAGCTTCTTCAACGGATTCAAGAATATCCAAATCGTACAATTGCAATTAATGCAGCAAAAGTTTTGCATCGCCACCTCTGGTATTTTTCTGAACATCTAATAGAATTGGCTTTCTTTGATTCCCGTGTCGACAACAACACCAAGAGAGACATGGCAAACAACCTGAAACAACAGCCAAGGCAGAAATCTCTCAAAAGACTTGATGCTGCCACATTCGATTGTCACAGCCCATTGTCTTCCTTTGTCACACAACGCACCGCAGAACTTTTCGATCTAATTTTGAAAAATGGAAAAGAAAAAGCTGAATCATTTTTAATGAAAGAATCTTCAGAGTGGGATATGGATTCATCATATCTTGAAATGAAGCACAAGGTTCGTCAAATGAAAGTCGTCAACGATTGCGCGGAACGAGGCATAGCACTTATAACATCCTTTAACTCAAGCGTTACGAAAGATGAAAACCAAAAGCAGTTTCTTCTTAGATTGGTTGATCTTCACCGGAAGGAATTTCCAGTTGCATCAAAGTCTACCCTGATGAAGATGACTGTTGAATGATGAAGATGATTGATTTATTATTGCCTAGTAATAGTATTTAGTATTTATTATCAATAAGAAATTGATAATAAATAATTCAGTAATATAATATAAAAAATGTAAAAATAAAAAATATTTTTTTTACTTTTTGTAACCTTATACCAAAATGTGACATAACATGGCAACCCCTAAATATCATCCGATTTGATTCAAATTTTGCCCAATAACTACTATTGTCATATAGAACAAGGGCAAGCTTGAGGACAACTAAAGTTTTGAACCTACAAATTTTGCATCACCCTAATGTATATGTGTATATATATATATATATACACATTTATATACACATGTATATGTGTATATATATATATATACACATATATATATGTATAATATACATTCTATATATATATATATGTATATATATATATTTATATATATATATATATATATATATATATATATATATATATATATATATATATATATATATATATACACATCTGTAGTATTAAATTCTGGTTTCAATAAAAGTTTTATTTTTCCATCAGTTAAATTTTATAAATTAAAAGAAAAAAAAAAGACAATTTGATAAACTTTTTATATATATATATTAAAAGAAATTTAATTCATACTTATAAAAAAAGATAAAAGAACATTAAAAAAATGTTGAAAATGGAAAGTTATAAATTATGTTATGATGAATGATACAATGCAAAATACAAAATAAAAAATACTGCTCATGAATACATTAATTAAATAAATGCAAACAATATGCATCAAAGGACTGATTAAAACGTGAAATGATAATAATGACAATTTAGACACCGCGCATGTAATAGAAATGATAAACTCAGACTCTTAATGAAAAATCTTGACCAACGCGCAAGGTCTAAATGAAATATAAAATACAAAACTTAACGTGCTCAGAGCAAAAATTTTTTCATCCTAAATGATGCAATGCAAAATGTAAAATAAAAAATACTTCTCATGAAAATATATTTTGACAGACTAGTATATTGTTTTAAAAATATTCTTATAAGATTTACCTGTTAGTATCAACCTGTTAGTTCCTATCTTATAAAACCTATAACTACCTACCTATTAGTACATAACTATTAGTACCCACCCAATACTATCTACCTATTAGTATCAACCTATTATTACTTACCTATTATTACCTACCTATTATTACCTACCTATTAGTACCCTCCTATTAGTACCCACCTATGAATACCTACCTATTAGTATCTACCTATTAGTACCTACCTATTATTACCTACTTATTATAACCTGTAAAGTAATTAAAATCATCAATGATCAATTAAATAATCATGATAATTATGTTTAATTTTAAAAATAGTAAAAAATTATATTTTTAATATTTTAACAGAAAACAATCTTCATTGATGCAAATTTTCCAGTTTGTAAAAGTGCTGCTCGAAAGAAGCTAGCAAGACTCAGAGCTGTTCAAGATGCTTTGGGTAAGAACCTGTTCAACATGCTCTTGGTAGATTTTCTTAAAGAGATTTTTTGCAATAAACTTTTTAAAAATGCTTTTTTTTTAACCTATAGGTTTCCTTTAATTTGAATTTTTTCATTTTATTTTTTTCATTAAATTTACCCTAAAAACTTATTTATTGTAAATATATATTTTATTTTGACTAGTTATGTCTTGATAGTAAACTGATTTTTTATTGAAAAAGATTTTAAAGGAAAACATGATTAAAAAAAACCCAATTTATTTGTGGGTAAAAGTAGTAGGAGATAATTTATGTAACTTTATGAATTTATTTTACCTCTATAACTTTTTTTTTTAACGTTACTCAAATGCATTTTTTTAATCTTTAACTCTTACCATATTATAATGAGAAAGTCTTCAAGTTAAACAACTTAAACCATTTTTAAGACATCTTATTTTCATAAATATATTCTCACAGTTAGCAGGGAGATTAGGTACACTTCAGACATAAAGAGACAATGGATGCCTAAATCTTTGCTTTCTAGACATTAGACCATTATTGTTTATGATCCAATTGATGACAGCCATGCATCTAGAAAAAAAAATTAGAATTAAAAAAGTTTTTTTCTGAAATTAGATTGCTTGTTATTCACCTCCTAATCTAAATTAACTGAGTTCGTAAATCGCAGTCGCTGAGTTAGTAAACAGTTATCTGCTGGCATTTAGATGTGTAAGCAGATATGAATGAATTTTTTTTTCTAAAATGGTGCTTTATTTTTAGTCTATCCCACCAGAGTAGTCCTTTAGACAAAGTGTTCAGAGCTCCTTGCATTTATTTAAATCCTTTAATTGTATTGCATTAGTTTCTACATACGTTGTTTCAGGTCAATTTAACTTATGCTTTTTTTTTATATATTTTGTTATTTAGGTGCCCCAAGAAGACCTAACGGCCTTGCCACAGAGCACCGCAGAAGTGCATTTAACAGGAAGTTCACGCCTCCTTCCTTACCGTGACGCAAATATATGTCCAGAGTTCGTTTTGAACCTGGATCTCCTGTTTCTAAAGCAAGTGGTCTAACCAATGCGCCACGGACGCACTAATGCCCCACAGCCGCACCAATACGCCACGGCTGCACCAATGCGCCACGGCCGCTAAAATTGACACTAAAATGGAAACCTATTAAAACCATACAATTTCAGTCTTTATGGTTCTTGATACACAAGCTTACCATTCATGAAAAAAACTAGTTTAACTTCTTATGATTTTTTATGAATATTAATTGCTAAAAATAAGTTTGTTGATGGAACTCATTACACAAAACTATTTGAAGGCCAGTTTTATGACTTTGGAGGGTAATAAGAATAATACTTGTAAGTCTTTATTTTCAAAAATAATTTCCTTAACTTGTCCCATGTCAATGGATTGTCATTATACATAAACAAAACTCAAACATGTCAAGTATTATATTCATAAACAGGTAATCTTTAATAATTAGTTTGAAAATTTAAAGTTGTGTATAAAATTGTGTATAAAATTGAAATTATGATATTTAAGATAATTATCTCACTAACTGTGAGGTTTTTGCAGTTGTGTACCATTTGTACGGTTTTTGAAGTTGTGTACCATTGCTTCATTTTACTTTGTTCATTTTTTACTACTTTGTAGTAAAATTTCTTATGATAATTGTTTTTCTTAATCCCTTACTCAGTTTTTCAGTCAAACTTAATCATTTACCTTTGCTCCTTGATTTTCGTCTTGTCTCTGACCATAGCTTTTGCTAGTTTCTCTTTATTCTCATATAGGTAGTTTTCTTTATTCTCATTACAACATTACAACATTACATATAGGTATATAACATAACATTATAGGTTATAGGATCTTATAGGTTTTAGAGATCTTGCTATAATCTTCCTTATTCTCGTTTGGGTGGTTTTATTTTGCTATAATCTCACTATATCCTTTATCTTTAACTTTTTCTTCAGACTCATCCTATAATTGCACTTACTACTACCTTAAGGTTGAATGGGATTCTTTTTGTAATTTTCTTTAAGATATTCCTTAAGCTGATGTATCTCATTTCTCTGCTGAGAGATGAAATTCCAACTCTTTCATAATGGTACTGGATTAGTTCAATCATTTTTTTTTTCTTTATCTTTTTCCATAGGATTAACTCTCAAATGTTTCAAATGAAAACAAATATTTTTTTATTACTGCTAGAAATAAAAAAAAAAAAAGATTTTCTGACGCTATGGTCCATTTTTCTCTGATTCTGAATATTGTATTTTGTCTTAGAAATTAGATTTTTGAGACTTTTGAAAAATTTTTAACAATGTATTTAAGTCTAACATTCCATCTCTCACTAATGAGCTGATCTTTTTACCACTCTCATGGAACTATTTGCAAAGAACTCTACCTCTAATTCATCTCTTGCATTTAATGAACTCATTATTCCTGTCATCCTAAAAAAACAGGTCAATCCACAGTTAGACATCCAAATCATTTCTGTTTCTGTTGTTAAGTTATTTTTCACATTCTTTTGCAGCTTTTGGTCCAGACAAATTTCCTGTCACAGTCATAAAAAGGTGTTCTCTCAAAAAAATAAAGTGTTATCTAGAACTCTCTCTTTAATTCTGGACTCTCATCTTTTTGCTACAGAATAGCAAAAAGCTGTTAGAAAGATGGGAAATGATAGAGATAAGGTAGTGGCTAAAGATGATACTTTTATTATAAAATTTATAACATTTTTTGACAATATTTTTATAGAAAATAGTTTTGTTTTACCAAAAAAATGAATTACTTCACACCCTAATAGTAACAGTAACCAATAGTAACAGTAACCAATAAAAAATGTTGATATATTTTTTTAGATTCGTTAGAAAGAGATTGCTCCATACCACAGCCATTTTGTTACTTACCAAATTTAAATCAAATAAATGATTACAATTATTTAAAAAAAAGTCATTTTACTAACAATCAGTTAGAACAATCAAGCAAAGGTTCATTTAAGAATCATCTATCAACCACTGTAGAAAATCCCCAATTGTTTAAAACCTTTAAGCCTGAGGCTAAAAATTCAAATTACACTGATTTGAATGATCAGAAACAATCTTATAATACAATAGATATCTGGAATCACTTGTATTCCAATAAACTTTGGGAAAATGTAGTTGACCATTATTATTCAGTGTGCTCAACAAGTCCTGATCGAAGAGATAGATGTTTCCAACATAAAGCAGTTATTAACGAAACTTCTAAGTTCAAAAATTTACCCCAAAAGCCAAAACACTTTGCTCTATCTTTACATAAAAATATTACTGATAAAATTGCTATAAATAATAAAATACCTGCTGAAAAAAAAGATAAAACTTTACTTTCTGAAATAAGTTATGAAAAAATATCTAATGAAATAAATTATGACAAAATATCTGATGAAATAAATGGTAAAAATAGTGATAATATACTGATTGCTGAAATTAAAAAAACTTTAAATGATATTTTAACATGTATCTGTAATGATGTCAATGTTTATAACAATGTTATGCAAAGTAGCCCGGATAAAGAAAAAACTCTATTAAAACAAAATAAAACCAACAAGTATATTAACATTGATGAAGATAAGGAAATTTCTACATACCTTTCAAAAGTTTCTTATTGTGAATGGTCACATTTACATGATTTGGAGCTAATATCATTTTTAGTTGAGAATAAGAAAGAGAGTGAAAGTCTCATGTTGGTATGTACTTTTTGAAACAATTTTTTTTGTAATTTTACATAATTAGTTTTGTTATTATCATTTTAAAAATTTTTCTATTTTTTAATGTATTTGGAATTAATTTATACAAATTATATTTATTTTTTAATGTATTGATTGATTATTTTTTAATGTATTTGGAAGTAGCTTTAAGTTACCCAAACAAACTTCAAATAATTTCCAATTAATATTTTTAACTATATTCTATACTTTAACTGTCTAACTTATCTTTCTTATCTTTCTCACTTATCTTTCTAATTATTTCTCACTTTACTTTCTTCATACTCTAATTTAAATGTAAGAGTTTTGGGATGTGACTAATCAAACATAATATCACATTTTTGACCATGTCTGGTTGTCCCAGATGTCCCACTTAGTTTTTAAATAGTTTTTTTATGTTAATGCATCTTATTAGAACTCTTTTTTCATAGAAAATTTTAATCCTACTATGTTTTTAACACAATTTTTTTAATGTACATATAATCATCGAGAGATAATTTAAAATGTATAATAAAAGATTTTCTATTTCATACTTAAACATATTAATTTTCTGTTTTTGAAATAAATAATGATTTTTGTTATAGAAAGAAAATTTACCTAAAGTATTTAGGTCAGACATATTTGAAAAAAATAATTTTATCAAATATCCACTTCTTTCAAATGTAAATGCGACACTGCTAATTTACAGAAGCATATCTTTGATAAGAGTTGTGACTGTAATTGACTCTGTTCTTGACATTCTTGTTGGGCCATCATTAAAGCGTGATCAGTTTCATATTCAATATGAGGTGAGCAATTTGATGTAGTCATTGTGATAAACTTTTTAATGCTATAAAGTATGCATATAAAATTAAATATTTTAATATTTATAAAACCATATTTATATTTATTTTTTATGTTTTGGTTTTTTTTAAAAAAAGCAATAGTAATTTTTTCTAGTTAAAAATAAATTCAAGCAAAATGTGCTTAAATATTTAGTGAATCTTTTATCCTAGGAGAAATTTCCTTTAGCATCATTCAGCGAAGATTCATTTAAATTAGTCGTTAGTAAAACACAGATAAACAAAAATGATGAAGTTTCAGAGAAATTATTACATGAAAAAGCATGTACAGATGAAGAGAAAGGTATTTTTATAAGTTTTAATTTTTTTTTCTTCTTTAAATTAACTTTTTTTGATGAACTTGTTGTATCACGCGGTGCCATTGGGTTGGCTAATACCCTGAATAAGTGTGCATTCATTGACTGACTTGAATAAGGAGGACATGTGCGGACTGAACAAGTATTGACTTGGATTGGGTTAGTCTCATTACCAACATTTATGTACAATCTTTACATGTTCTCCTTATTTAAGTCAGCCAATTTATGCGCTCATTCATTTCATTGCACAAATATCAATTAAATATCAAACATGTTGAATTTCACTTTAGAAAATGAACTCTAGATTTTATCCAAACAATTCATTTTATTGTTAAAGATAAATTTTTCAGCTTACTTCAGAAAAACATCTCAAAAATACTTTTAAGATTATTCTGAAAAAAAAAAAAAAAATCAAAAACTAATTAATAACGCAATCTTGTCCCATGAATTAAGCAATGAATTTTAATTTTGTCCCATGAATTGAGCAAGACCTTGGAGTACTAATATTCAACAATCTTAAAATCAAAGTACAAGTAGAAGCAGTAGCTTGGTTTGGCAATCAAATGCTTAGGTGTCTCTAGAAGTTATTTTGTTGTGAGAGCTCTCCAGCTATGGAAAAAAACATTCGTTCAGATTGCCGCTAAAAAACTAAGCAAAGCAAATGACGATTACAAAATTGCAATGAATATGGAAGAGCATATTTTTTTTTCAATTTCTCTGAACATAAGCTTGAAGTGAATATCTTTAATGTTGTGCTTTGTCATTTCATTCAACAAATTCAGTTTAAAGTTAGGATTGTGAAAACTGTTTCTCTAAGATTCTCATTCATCTGGTTGAAAGATTAAGAACCAACTACTTGAGCTTTTAAATTATTAGAATATTGAACAATCATCAGGTATCAGGTAAAATCTTTAAGATTATTGAATCCTTCCTTAACAATCATAGTATAAAAGTTGTTCTCGATGGACAGCACTGTTCTTCATACCCTGTAACTTCAGGGGTTTCTCAAGGTTCTATCCTTGGCCCTATACTCTGTCTTGTCCGTTTGAAATTTAATGCCAGCGCACAAAAAAGGGCTGACAGGATGGTCTTTTTTAAGTTAGCCAGCGCAATTTAAAAAATTTATATTTTTTCCGCTACTTAAATTAAAATTAAAATAGCAAAAAAGATGCTTTTAATAAATACTAAATAAAATAATTTTTTTATTTTCCTTACATTCTTCTTACAATGTATCAGGTAACATCTTTAAGATTATTGAATCCTTCCTTAACAATCATAGTATTTTTGTTGCAATTTAAAACAAAACGCTTTTATTTTTTTGGCAAGCGCTTTTTTATGCCCTTACCAAAGTTTTTGCAGATGTGTGGCCAATTGCAAAAAGACTTGAGCGCTAAAGCGCTGGCTAAACGGAGAAGACTGCATATTAGTTTTAATTGACATTAACAATCTTCCAGATATTCTGATATCTAAGGTGGAATTGTTTGCTGATGATACTACCATTTATTCTTGTCTTGATAAGAAGCCAACACTCTCTAATTGCTTGGAGGGGGCATTTGAGCTTGAAAAGGGTGCTCACAGGGATGGTGAACTTTAATTCAGATAAAACTCAATTTTTTTCAGCTAATTGTTATCGCAACAATCTAGATCTTCCTATATTTATAAGCGGTAATGTACTCGATGAATCATCTATCCTTCGTCTTCTAGGATTAACTCTTACTTCCGATCTTTCCTGGAAACCATATATCAAATCCATAGCAAAAGTAGCATCTGCTAAGGTTTCATTGTAAGCATAGTTGGACCTACTCTTGCAGCCTTCAACCATTATCACATCGTCGTAATGTTGCTTCTCTTTCTCTTTTCTATAAATATTACAATGGACACTGCTCTAAAGAGCTAGCGTCTCTTGTGCCATCTACTAAAATCCTTTTTCTGCGACTGTTCCTAAGTGTTCCTAAAAAATTCTTATTTGTCTAGTTTTTTTCTTCGAACATCAGTTCTTTGGAGTTTGCTTCCATTTTCTTGTTCTCCTGATTCATATAATTTGCAATTTTTTAAGTCGTCTGTCAGTCATTATCTTGCTATATAAACCTCATCTTTTCTATTTCAGTAACTCCCAACTCTAATAGTGGTTGCTTGCAGCCTTGTTGGAAGTAAAGGGGAAAAAAAAATTAAACCTGCTGCTAAGAATACTCTTTCAGAATCTGTTGAGGTTGGGCAAACTGTTGTTAAAGCGTGATACAAAATGTCTATAAATACTGTTTTTCAAAAAAATATATATTTTAAAAATAAAAGTGAGTTGAATGTTTCAAAATTTAAACTTGTTCTTCTTTTTGTTTTAATTGTTTTAGAGGCTGGGCAAATTTTTGTTAAAGCTTGATCTAAAATATCCAGGGTTGCTGATGGTTTTCTGAAAGCATCTAATTGATGAAATTCTTCCTTCAATTTTTTATATACTTATCAATTTGGCAATGATTTTGTGCATTTTATGAATCTGAAGTAGAGCTTTTTGCATTTTAAAGTTCTTTTTTGTGATCCAACTTGTGATGTTATTTTTGTTAAATCATCTGCATCAGATGATGAAAAGTTATCATCATTATTAATATTAAAATGCTCATCTATAAACATTTTTGGATGTATTTGTTTATAATTTTAACAGCGAATTAATTGCCGCATTTTTTAAGGAATATCTAAAATCTTCTAGCAACTTGGTATATTTCCACTCTGTAGATAAATTATCAGAGTCATTAAAATGGATGTCGCCTTTCATCCATCCTTTTTTTGATAGCATGTATCAGTTTTTTGGTTATACAAGTTAGCATTGGTTGCAGCTTTTAAACAAAAATTTGTAAACTTCTTCAGCTGTTATGAGATTCTTATCAATTTTACTCAATTCAGTAACAGCAGTTTCAACTGGTGTAAAAACATCACCAAGGTTTTGTAGCACAAAAATATCATTTTCTGAAATAGGAACAAAATTCAACTCCATTAAGGATTTATTAATAAATTTAAATAGAATTACAAATTGTTGAATCATTACACTTAAGGAATTCCATCAAGTTTTTATGTCTAATTTTAACTTGAGCTTTTTCCCCATTATTTTAGTTATATTTTGTTACTAAATAGAGTAACTTTGTAAGCTTTGTAACTGATTTTTTAAACATTCTTTTAACATTTATTAAATTGGTGATTTTTTTGACCAAAGTCAGTATTCGATATCATAGTATAATCATTTTCTGTTATTTTCAAAATCTAAATTGCAATCAGAGTACTTCAATCAGATCTTCTGTAGAATCTTCTTCTATTTGTTCTTCCAAGTCATCATCAACCAAATCTCCAATACTGTCAAAAATTTTAAAGGGAATATAATTTTTTGGTATATAAAAACAATCCATCTTGACTAAATGCAGCTCAAGCTGAAAATGATGTTACTGTATCAACTAACAATGATGCTGTATTGCTAGTTGACACAGTAGCATCATTTTTCAGGTTGGTTGAAGCTGATTGGCAAACTCAGAAAAGTCTGCCAATTCAGCTTCAACCAAATGTTTAAATGTTTCTGCATTTGCCTGCATAATTATATCCGTCAAACCCAGAACATAGCATTCAATTGTATTTGGGTCTATTCCAAGCACATGAGCTATTACGTTTAGATAACAAAAATGTCCATTAGTTAATTAACTATTATCTCATTCTTCTTCATCATCAGAGTCCATCCTATGTTTGTTTTACACTTACTATCTGATCTCTCTAAAACTATTATCTCATTCTTCTTTATCATCAGAGTCCATCCTTTGTTCGTGTTACAGTTACCACATGTGGCTTCACCAATTTTTTTTTGTTTTTTCTAAAGAACTTCTGTACCTCAGATTTTTTTGGCATAGCTAAAACTAAAAATACAGCAGATGTAATTATGTAAGAAATTCCCACAAATTTTATTTTCCACCTTATTTTCCACCTTTACACCTTCCAACAAATTATTTTTTTATCAGAAAATTTTTTACTATTTTTAATAAATTAAGATTGTGATTATGTAACATTTTTATAGTAAACTATTAAGTTTACAAACATTTATAAGCAACTTAAATAACCAACTGTATTTCAAAGAGTCAATAGCCTATTTTCCAACCCATATGCATTCTAGTTTGATTTTTTTAACACAATGCCAACCCCTGTCACAGTAGGTGAACAACCTGAAGCAAACTAAAATTGTTTTGCAAAAATGACTGCCACTATAGAACAGTAGAGTCTATTGGACATACATGTTGAAAATTAACTAAATACAACTCTGTCATAAGATGATATAATAATAATAATTTTTTCTAGTAAAAAAAAGGCAGAAATGAGTGTTGTATTCATTTCAAAGAATCTTATAATCCTAATCAGTGAATGTTAAATGTGTTGCATAAGTGATATTTAATCCAAATGGGTTTCATGAAAATATGGATGTAAAATAACTGTTAAAAATAAAAACAGGCTCATTAACTTGTATAATTGTACATGTGTTTAATTTAAAAATATGCATGCTTAAAAGGGCACTTAATTGCTGCTATGCCCAGGGCATCATGAAAACTCTCATCAGCCCTGACACATACACACACACACTAGAACTTTATATTTAAATATTTTTTAAGTGTTTTTTAATAGTTAATAGCTTTTGTCAACTATTGCAAGTTCAATTCACTAATTTATACTTAAGAATAATATTAAAAATTCTTATAAAAAAACATTTTTTATAAAAATTTTTAATTCTAAAGTTTAAGTTAGTGAAAAACACTTAAAGAATATATGAATATATATTTCATCTAGCGTTTGTGTCAAGTCATTGACTTGTTGGATGGGTTTATATAGGACTAGGCTGAATGACTAACAGAGCAGGAGGACTTCTAAGTAAACAATATATAACTAACTGTGCATTAATGAATAGTTAATTTATAATTTTATTATTATTAATAATATTAAAAATGATTTTCAACTTACTTTTAATCAAATTTAAATTTACCTTTTAATTTACCTTGATTTCTTTTATGTTAATTCCTTAAAGTAACTATAAACTTAAGTGACATCACTTAAGTGACATTTATGTCACTTAAGTGATGTCACTTAAGTTTATAGTTACTTGTTACTATAAGCTTATTAACCCCTTAAAGACCAGGCCCAAGATATCTTGGGTCATGCTACATGGTCCAAAAAGACCGAACCCGAGATAACTCGGGCAGCCACATATTTTAGGTTTCATACTGTATTAGCCCGAAATAATTCGTGAAAATAATCTTATAACAATATTATTATATTTGTTTTATTAAAACCTTTTGTAGGTTTAAAAGCAGTAGTATTTCAGAGTAATTCCTGGAATATAAATGATATAAAATGAAAATTTCCTATTGAATAAAAAACAAAAAATTCAGAAAGCTTAACAACTTTTAAAAACTTAAACAACTTAAACAACTTTTAAAAATTTAAGATGATAAGTTTTCTGTTGAAGGAAGGAGGAGGGGTTTAGGGTATTAATGATATAAGTTTTGAAAATTTTATATTTTTCAGACTTATTTAATGAGATTTCTATGATGATGACTTCTGAAATTGAATATGTAAAGCAACAGGAGGCAATTTTAAAAAAGAAAATTGAACTTATTAATAATATTGATGAACAATACAAAGAACAGATCAAACTTCTAAATCAACAGGTTTTTTTTATTTTATAAATTTATACATCTATGAAATAATTTTTGTGCCTATATTTTATTCCTCATTGATTTTGTACTTATATTTTATACACATTCATTTTGTTCTTATTTCAGTTGATACAAACAAAATGTTTAATATATATATATATCAGGAAAGCAAGATGAAGGAAGCGAATTCCAAAGAACTGATGTTCGAGGAAAAAAACTAGATGAATTAGCGTTTTTGGAGCACTTAGGAACAGTCACAGAAAAAGGATGACACTCAATTGAATGACAAGTAACACAAGAATGAATTTTAGTAGATTGCACAAGAGACGCTAGCTCTTTAGAGCAGTGCCCATTATAGTATTTGTAGAAAAGAGAAAGAGAAGCAACACTACGACGATGTGATAATGGTCGGAGGTTGGCTGCAAGAGCAGGTCCAACTATGTTTACAATGCGTTTTTGCACCTTGTCTAAAAGAGAAAGGGCATCATTAGAAGAACCGCCCCAGATATGGTAACATTGTTCCATACAAGGCCAGATTTGAGATTTATAGAGATTGAGAATAGAATCCGAAGTAAGAAAGTGACGAGCTCGATAAAGAGATGCAACCTTAACAGATGCTAATTTTGCAACTGATTTGATATATGGTTTCCAAGAAAGATTGGAAGTAAGAGTTAATCCTAGAAGATAAAGAGTAGATGACTCATCGAGTTCATGTTTTGGAGTCAAGAGGAGGTTCATGTTTTGGAGTTAAGACGAGGTTTGTATCAACAGGTTTGTAGCGCAACGACCTTGTTTGCCAAGGTTCATGTTTCGGAGTTAGGATGAGGTTTGTAGCCACAACTAAAATAGTCTCCTTGACTGTTGGCTTTGAGGAGGTGAATTAACATTTAATATTAATATTAATAAAACTCTTCTTCATATCCTGTAACTTCAGGGGTTCCTCATGGTTCTATCCTTGGCCCTATACTCTTTTTAATTTAAATTAACGAGCTTTCAGATATTCTCACATCTAAGGTGGCATTGTTCACTGATGACACTACCATTTATTCTTGTCATGATAAGAAGCCAACACTCTGATTGCTCAGAGGGGGCATCTGAGCTTGAAAAGAATTTCACTTCTGCTACAGCATGGGGCTCACAGTGGCTGGTAAACTTTAATTTAGATAAAACTCAAATTTTTTCAGCCAATCGTTATCGCAATAATTTAGATCTTTCTAAATTTATGAACGGTAATGCACTCGATGAGTCATCTACCCTTCATCTTCTAGGATAAACTCTTACTTCCAATCTTTCCTGAAAACCATATATCAAATCCATAGCAAAAGTAGCATCTGCTCAGGTTCTTCTCTGTTTTGTGCTTGCCACTCTCTTACTCCGGACTCTATTCTTTGTCTCTACAAATCTCAAATCCATCCTTGTATGGAATACTGTTGCTCTATCTGGGGTGGGTCTTTGAATGATTTTTCTTTTAAACAAGGTGCAAAAATGAATTGTAAGCATAGTTGGACCTGTTCTTGCAGCAAACCTCCAACCATTATCACATCGTCGTAATGTTGTTTCTCTTTCTCTTTTTATAGATATTATAATGGGCACTGCTCTAAGGAGCTAGCGCCTCTTGTGCCATCTACTAAAATTCATTCTTGTGTTACTCATCATTCAATTAAGTCTCATCCTTTTTCTGTGACTGTTTGTAAGTGCTCCAAAAACTCTTATTTGTCTAGTTTTTTTAATCGAATACAGTTCTTTGGAATCCGTCTCCTACATTTTGCTTTCCTGATTCATATAATTTGAAATCTTTTATGTCATCTGTCAATCGTTATCTTACTCTACAAAGTTCATCTTTTTTCTTCCAGTAACTTGCAACTCTAATAGTGGTTGCTTGCAGCCTTGTTGGAAGTGAAGATGTAAAAAAAAAAAATCTTTAAATTTTTATAAAAGAAATCTTTTTATGAAATAGTTTTATAATCTTTAAGATAAAATCTTTAGATTTTCATAAGAATAAGAATATAAAAATATGTAATATAAAAATATATAATATAAAAATATATAATATTGTATAATATAAAAATTTGGTCTACTTAAAGAATATAGGTTAGCAAAAAAGCAAGCAATCAAAAAAAAGTAATCATATTCTAAATTGCTATATTTTTTTTTCTTGAACAAACTTTTGGCTTCAAGTTTTGCACAGTGCTGTCTTTATTACATTGTTTCTAGTTCTTGTAAAGGTTGGTGTTTATTATCTTTGAAATTACAAGTTGATTGCATTTTTGCCACTGCTACCGAACAATTGCCAAATAATTTCTTTTCGAACTTATTTAGTTACATTTATATTTATTGCACCAGCATAAAATTTGTTTTTATTTAATTTGACATAAGCTTTGTCATTGAAAATTAGACAGCTCTCAACCTTTGCCAGAATGTTCTTTAACAATTTTTTTGATTAATTCAGATGTTTTACTGCTTTTTGGTACAATTTGAATTTTTTTTTTTATAAGAGTGAATACCAAACTTTGACAAAAGAATATTTTTACTCCTTTATTCAGACATTCTGCAAATGAACTGCAAACGTTTGAGACAAAACCTTGATAAAGATTTCATTTGAGAACCCAAAGATCAGTTGACTTAAGATAGTTAAGAGTTTTGAATAAATGCGCAAAATTGATGTATGGTTTTTATACTTCATTCAAAGGTGCATGAGGGTGGTGTATGAAGGTGGGGTATGAGGGTAGTGTATGGTGGGTTCATTTTTCAGACAGTTTTTATGATAATTAAATTTTAAAAGGAAAGTTTTTTGTTTACTAGAACTTGTTTGTGTTTGAAAAGTGAAATTTTTTTTGTAAGTATTTTTTTTTTTTACTGCTTGATCTATTTTTTTTTAAATTTTTCCAAATTCTTTTTAAAAAAAATTGGTCTTCTTTATAAATAAATATATAAATTTTATTTATGAAGAGGGTAAACCTTCATTATGGAAGCTTTTTAGATTGTCCTGATTTGTGCTTTTCACTCAATTACCATGTTAATGTGCTCCTTTCTTCTCTCCTTTATTTACACTGTCCTGGCTCGTAACATCCAGGAAATTTTTCGGAAATTAAAATTGCTGTACCTGAGTTGTAGGGTGATTTCAGTTAAGGAAAAGTGATTTATGTGATTTAAGTGAGAAAATCTTATAGCTGCCTACACTTGACACTTGTGATTTAAATAATAGTTCATCTTTACTCAGACAGCAACTTCACTTTCTGTTGTTGGTGTTAACTGTGTGTAATTTAAAAATTTCAGTAAAAAAGCAAAAAGTTGTTTTTATGAGCTATCAATTTACACATTCGACAGTTATTTAATAATCAACATTATTATTATTGATTATTAGCAATTACTCATTATTAAAAAATATATATACCTAAAACTATTGTGTAAAAATCATTTTTTAATAATTGTTTCTAATTTCAAAATTTATAATTATAAAATTTTATGGTTCTGAGGCATCAAAAACTATAAAACACAAAAAACCATTGTCATTGCCAAGTTCTCTAAATCTATCATTTACTCTTATTTGTGGTCTTCGAAGTAACTTTTTTTCTGTTGAGTCTTATCTCTTGTAAAGTTCAGCAGACCTACTTGTTCTTTGTGAGACTAATTTGAGTTCAGCTATCTCATCTTGTGATCTTAGTGTTAATAGTTATCTTCCTTTAATTCATAAAGACTCTAATAGTCACATGCTTGGCCTGGGCATTTACATTTGTAAGTAGATTTGTCGGAAACTATGTTTGAATCCACAGATTATTTTATGTACTTTTTTTTAGCACCATTCCATTATCTTTCTATTTGTTCTATATCGCTCTCCTTCATCTCAAGACTGCACTCTCTTCGATATAATTTCTGATCAAATCAACCAAGCCCTTTCTCCTTATCCTTCAGCCAATATTGTTGTTGTTGGTGACTTTAATGCTCATCACATTGGATTGCTTGCCTCTAGTGTCAGTGACTTTGCAGGCATTAAGGCACACAACTTTTGCCTTTCTCAATCTCTAACTCAAATAGTCAAATTTCCAACTCACTTTACAGACAATCCAAATCATTTACCTTCTCTACTCCACTTATGTCTTGTTTCTAATCCTAGTCAGTGTTCAGTTTCTCTACATTTATCTTTAGGTGCTTCTGATTACAGTTTGATCTCTCTAAAACTATTATCTCATTCTTCTTCATCTTCAGAGTCCCCCTATCATTGTAACTCTTTTAACTACCTTCAAGCAGACTGAGACTCTCTCTGTGATTTTCTTTGTGATGGCCCTTGGGTAAAAATCTTTCGTCTTCCTGCTGACAAATGTGCTTTCTACATAACTTCTTGGATTCAGGCTAGCATGGAATCTTTTATTCCCTCTCAACATTTCCAAGTCAAGTCACCCTTTTCTTTATGGTTTTCCTTTCATTGTGCTGCTGCAATTTCCAATCAAAACCATTACTTTTATATCTATCAACAAAATTATGCTATAAAAAACAGATCTCTATTTACTATTATTAGAATTCACTGTAAAATAGTTTTGTCTAACACTAAAGCCTGCTATTCTCAGGTCATAAAATCTTGTATCTCATGTCAGAAATTAGGCTCTCGTGACTTCTGGAGAATCTTTAACATTGTCTATAGTTTGGGCAATCCTGTTATTCCACCTCTCTTGTATTGCTCTTATTTTCATTACTTAACCTAAAGTCAAAGCTGAGTTGTTTGCTAAGAACTTTTCATCAATATCATCTTATGATTCTACTATTGTGTTCTACCTGATTTAGCTGACAAACAGGTCAGTCAATTGCCTGACTTTTATATTACTCCTGCTTCTATATCCAAAGTAATTTCCTGCTTAGGCTCTTCTACAGCTTGTGGTACAGACATCATACCTGTTATAGTCTTGCAGAAGTGTTTTTTAGAACTGTCATCTATAGTTTTAAAACTATTTAACAATTGTTTGTCAGAGTCTTGTTTTCCATCCTGCTGGAAAGTGGCATCTGTTGTCCCTATTTTCAAAAACTCTGGAGAGCGATCTTACTTGTCTAACTACTGTCCCATTAGTCTTTTTCCTAACCTAAGTAAGAATTTTGAGTCTTTAATTAAAAACCTTAATCTTTCATCCTAAATCTAATAACTTTCTGATTATCTTTATTGATTTTGATCTTCTCATTCTACTGCTGATTTTTTAACAGTAATAACTGATAGGTTTTATCATGCATTAGATAGATGTAAAGATGCTAAGGCTATTGCTCTCAATATTTCTAAAGCCTTAGATAAAGTTTGCCATGCTGGTCTTCTCCATAAGCTTTAATCTTACGGTGTATCAGGTAACATCTTTAAGATTATTGAATCCTTCCTTTCCAATCATAGTATAAAAGTTGTCCGCAATGTACTACACTCTTTTTCGTATCCTGCAACTTCAGTGGTTCCTCATGATTCTATCCTTGGCCCTAAACTCTTTTTAATTTACATCAATGATCTCCCAGAAATTCTCTTATCTAAGTTGGCATTGTTCGTTGATGATACTATCATTTTTTCTTGTCTTGGTAAGAAGCCAACACTCTCTGATTGCTTAGAGGGGGCATTTGAGCTTGAGAAAGATCTTATTTCTGCTACAGCATGGGACTGTCAGTGGCTGGTGGACTTTAACTCAGATAAAACTCAATTTTTTTTAACTCATCGTTATCCCAGTAATCTAAATCAACCTATACTTATGAACGGTGATGTATTCGATGAGTCATCTACCCTTTATCTTTAAGATATAACTCTTCTGATCTTTCTTGGAAATCATATATCAAATCCATTGCAAAATTAGCATCTGCTAAGGTTGCATCTCTTTATCATGCTCGCCACATTCTTACACAGGATTTTATTCTTTATTTTTATAAATCTCAAATCCATCCATGTATGGAATACTGTTGTCATATCTGGTTCAGATCTTTGAATGATGCCCTTTTTCTTTTAGACAAATTGCAAAAGTGCATTTTAAACATAGTTAGACCTGCTCTTGCAGCCAACCTCCAACCATTATTACATCATTTTAATGTTGCTTATGTTTCTCTTTTCTATAAATACTATAATTGGCACTGTTTTAAAGAGCTAGTGTCTCTTGTGCCATCTACTAAAATCCATTCTCGTGTTACTTGTCATCCAATTAAGTCTCATCCTTTTATTGTGACTGCTCTTAAGTTCTCCAAAAATTCTTTTTTGTCTAGTTTTTTTCCTCAACCATCAGTTCTTTAGACTTCCTTCATCTTGTTTTCCTGATTCATATAATTTGCAATCATTTATGTCGTCTGTCAATCGTTATCTTGCCCTATAAACTTTATCTTTTTTCTTCTAGTCACTTCCAACTTTTAGTGGTTGCTTGCAGCCTTGTTGGAAGTAAAGATGTCAAAAAAAAAATTTTCAAATTTAAACTTTGTTGATAAAACAATTTTAAGAATATTATTTTTGGTTGAGATTTTAACTTATTCAGTTTATTAACTAGTTAATCTATTTCTTTGATAAAAACCAAATTTTGTTGTTAGCTGTTTGTTGTTAAGAATATTATGTTGATTAAATATGGTTTTTAATGTAATTTTTTTGTTATATATAAGCAGTGTGAAAAGTGTTTTGACCTTATTTTTACACTTCAAGATGGTAGACTTCAAGGTATACTTCCTGGAAAGAGTTTTGTCCCAATTTGTTTTTTTGCCCCATTGATTTCACATTATATGCTAGGATTTGGAATAATTTAGCTGTAAAGTAGTTAATGCAAAAACTTTAAAATAGTGCCTAATATATATTTTCGTGAATTTATTTTTGACTTAAAAACTGTATGCGAGATCACGTAAGAGTTTTTGACTTAAATTACTTATTTTCATCATGTTTGCATTGAAAAATTTTGTTGTATGATAAATAGTATATATACAGGATTCTTGCCGGAAGGATTAGCTGTTACTAAATATTATGCTTTGAAGCTTTTAACTTTATATTATATATATTTTAACTATTCATAGATCTAACAGGAATATCGCGTTTGATAACTGGTTTACTTAAGTTAATTGGATGTATATATCGACCACCTTTAGCAACTCTACTGATTATAACCATACCATTCTGGAATCGATAATTTCTTCTAAATTGGGTATTGATTGTAGAATGTTTAGTGATTTAATTATTACTGGTGATTTTAACTATAACACGATTGATTGGTCTGAAATTAATTCCCCATTCTCTCCTACTGAGAGTGATTCTCAAGCTAATAAATTCATAGATCCAACTTACCAAAAAGCAAACTTTGAATCAAAAAATATTTTGGATTTTCTAATCACTAATGATAAAGAAAAAGTCTGTTCTATTGTTCATTCATTCCCTTTAGGTGATGCAAAACAAGGTCATCATTTATTAAAATGCAAGTATATACTAAAAGAATTTAATCTGATTAATTAACTTAAGAAGCCTATAAAATTGTATCATAAAGGTAATTTCAAAGTATATTGACAACGTTGATTGGGTTAAGGAATTTAACAACAAATTAATCAATGAGCAGTATGAATTGTTTCTGTTTCATTACAATTACGCATCACAAGAATATATTCCAGTAATTGAAAACTCAAAAACTAATAATAAAAAAAAAATTTGGATGACTTCTGCTCTAAAATCAAAAATTAAGTGAAAAAATAAAATATGGCTTTTAAATAAATCAACAAATTGGGAACATGAATCAAATAAAACTCAATATAACCATTTAAAGATTGAAATCAGAAACGAAATAAAGGAAAACATTAAGTCATTTGAGAGATAAATCCGAAGTTACTTTACACATATATTAATGTGAAAAAATCGGTAGAAAACCAAATTACATCGATCGAGAACAAAGATGGAAAAATTGTCACTGATCAAATAGCTATTGCTGAAGAATTTCCATTCTACATATGTAGAAGAAAAAGATGGAAACAAAAATATTGAAAACTGTCAATTAAACATGATATTAGAAGCTGTCGATAACACAAAATGATATAGAAAGAAGATTAAAGGCTCTTGATATATCAAAATCAATTAGAGTTGATTTAGTACATCCTTTTGTTCTAAAATAATGCAGTTTATCAGTTTCATATCCTCTTTATTTAATATTTTAAAAATCTACAGATGATGGTACTGTACCTGATATTTAGAAAAAGGCTAATAATGTCTATATTGAAACAAGGGAGTAAGTTGAAACAAACAAATTATAGACCAGTATCTATGATGTCAATACCATGCAAAATATTAGAAAGAATAGTTGGTGATAATATAATCAAGCATTTAATAACAAACAAGCTATTAGCAAAGGAACAGCATGGCTTTCTGAAAGGTAAGAGCTGCGCAACCCATTTACTAGAATTTCTTGATACCTTAACAAGCACATTAGTAACCGGTATTCCAATTGACGTTTTTTATACTGACTTTCAAAAAGCATTCGACAGAGTATCACACATAAAATTATATGCTAAGGTTTATGCTTCTGGTATTTTTGGTATGCCTCTTAAATGGATTGAATCATTCTTATTGAATAGGAAACAACGAGTAGTGATGGGAAAATGCAAGGTAAATTGGGTTGATGTGTTAAGTGGAGTACCACAGAGTTCTGTACTTGGCCCACTCCTTTTCTTAATATTCATAAACAATTTACCAAGCAGATTTTTTAATAAATGTTGTTTGTATGCCGATGAGATTAAAATAATTGCTCCTATTTATACAGAGGTTGATTCAAAATCATTTCAAAATGACATAAAAAAACTTGATGAATGGTCTGTTGAATGGAAACTGGGTTTGAATTTTGAGAAATGTAAAATAATTCATTTTGGTGCGAGTAATAAAAGATATTCTTATTTCATGAAAAATGATGGTGAACTAAAAGAAATTGAAAAATCTACTCTCGAAAAGATTTAGGTATTTATATATCCAAGGATTTGAAATGGGAAAAACAAGTAAAGAATGCTACCAATAAAGCAAACAAAATACTTGCAATATTAAATAATACTTTTAGGTATAAAGATAAGTACCTCATGAAAATGCTTTATTGCACGTATGTTAGACCTCATTTGGAGTTTGCGATTCAAACTTGGAATCCTTATTATAAAAGAGATATCAAAGAACTTGAAAAAGTTCAAAGAAGAGCAACTAAATTGATACCAGAATTGAGACATCTGGAATATAATTAAAGACTAAAAATATTAGATTTAACAACTTTAGAAGTTCGAAGACTAAGGGGTGACCTTATACAACAATATAAATTATATAAAGGTTTTAAATATATTTATATGAAGAAAGTCCAGGTACAAATGCATTCCATCAATACACCAGGTCCAGCATTCAATATTAGAGGTTATAAACATCGTGTTAAATCAGAGTTTGTTAAAAATTCTTTAAGTAGACAACACTTCTTTACAAACAGGGTTGTCTTTCGATGGAATAATTTACCGGAATCGATAGTGGAGTCTACATCAGTCAAAGAGTTTAAATCCAGACTTAATCTGATTGACTTGCAGATAATATTGAACAAGAAAAACAGGTTGCAGCTAAATTTTTCAACAACTATTGTGTTGGCTGTCATAGATATTGCCTGGCGCTCTATCTCAACAGCATTTGAATTATTATTATTATTAAGTTGAAAATGCTGCCAAAAAACTACTATCAAAAAATAGAATTATTGACCTATTTTTTACAAACAAAGGTTTACCAGAAGAACACATGTTTGCTTTTAATAAGAAACTTTGCTATCATATGAGTATTTTTTTTCTTAACTTTTAATTGACTCTGTAATGTTTTGATGTTTGAAACATTACAATCTCTGGTAATGTTTTGATGTTACAATTTCTGTTAACGTTTTGATGTTACAATTCTAGTAATGTTTTGATGTTGCAATCTCTGGTAATGTTCTGGTGTATTTAAATGAAAGTGTTTTGAAAAAATATGAGAAATTATATTTTTGAACAAAAAATAAAATAATAATTTGAAAATTATTTTTGAACAGAAAACATTTTAAAACATATTTTTCTATTGTTAAACATTTTTTGTTCACACTAACAGAAACAATTGGCTTCATAGTAGATACGCATGTATAGTTGCATTTAAACTTGGTGGTAGTAAGTTGAGACCTTTTCTTACAAAGTTCTTCATTTGAAAAGTATTTATCTTCATTTCAGTTTTCAAAACCGTTTTTATGCTTATAAAAACATTTTTAAAATTTCAGTTTGATGGCTGAGTAGGGCTGTTAAAAAAAAAATTCCTGTCCGGGTACCTGTTGAATAAACAGACAGGTACCCGGGTACCTGTTAAAAAGTTATATTTTTTATAAAAGTTGTTCTTATAAACAGTCAAAAAAAATTTACTTTACTACTTTAGAATTGTTCTTTTTCACTTAAGGTTACTAAGGTTACAGTTTTACTATGCATGCCATTGATTGACCACATGTCCAGCAATTGAAAAAGTGCAATCTGAAAACAATGAAGTTGCGCTTGTACTTGCCCGTTAAATAGCATAATTATATCTTCCATCTTTGAGGTTTTGAAAAAGTTTTGTATTTGAGACTAATTGATAAAAAAGTTTAACAAGCTCTAATTTACGTTAAAAAAAAAACATTGTTTATAGAAATAATTACTATCGTCATTCAGAAATAATAAGTGGGTATCTGAATCAGAAACGAATTGAATGTTTTTCGAAATTCTGATGGTGACATAGAATTCATAACTATTTAAATTTTTACCAGCAATATCTTTAAGAACTTCTTTCACATACCATGTTAATATTGGTAAAAGTTTTTAAGTGGTTTAAGATTAGTGCGTTTTACAAATTTTTGAAAAAACAAATCGAGCTGTTTAAAGTAATAAAATTCAAAAATTATTTTTATAAGTAATAAAACTTTTTAATTATTTCATTAACAGTCATTAACAAAACAGAATTTTTAAACCAGGGATATTCACCTAACCAAATAATGGGTTTAATAACAAGTGCACATAATATTAGATTTTGTTGTCAATTTAATGAGAAATTCAAAATTTGCTCAATTTTTATAAATAAGGTCATTAACAAAACAAGTTAAAAAATTAAACTCTACATATAATTAAATTAATTTTTTGTCTGTTTAACCCTAGCCAGACTCCAGTTCCAGACTCCATTAAGTCTAGCTAGACTCCAGTTCCAGACTCCATTAAGTCTAGCTAGACTCCAGTTCCAGACTCCATTAAGTCTAGCTAAACTTCATTTTATTTGAAGACAATTACAACTATTATTAAATAACCAAATAAGTTTATTGGTATATAAAAAATTTTTGAGGCAAAGTTTTTCAAATACAAGTGTGTACACTTGTATTTGAAAGAAAGTGTACAAAAGAAACAGCACAAACATTTTTTATTAGCTAAGAAAAATCTTTTTAGGTTGAACTAATTGAAGAACAGCAACATCTTCTTGTAGAAGTTTCTCTAGAAGATTCTTCTCAATTTTTATCATCGCAACATTTAGTTGCAGAAAAAAAGCAACAGCGACAAGCTCTTCTAGATAAACGAGACAAAATTAGTGCTGATAGAGTAATTCAAAATCTTGAAAAGAATGAGTTATTAATAATGTTGGAGCAAGTCTTGTCTCTTGAAACCAAGTAAGTATAATTAATTTAGTAAAGAATAGTTATTTTGTTTACAGTAGTAACAATTTTTGAGAATAATTATAAAATGTTATTCAAGTTTTACTTGCCCCAAAAAGTCAAATGTCTTAAAAAGTTTTAAAATCTCTAAACTATTTTAAATTAAATTTTTTAATATTTAGTAATATTTTTTATTAGTTATTAGTATTTATTAGAAATTAATTTTATTTATTAGAAATTAGTAATATTTATTTGTAATTAGTAATTAATTTTATTTATTAGTAATTTGTAGTATTTATCAGTAATTAGTAATATTATTAGTTAGTAATATTTATTAGTAATTAGTAATATTTATTAGTATTTAATAATATGTATTTGTAATTTGTAAATTTTACAAAATTATGAATTAGTTTAAAACAAGATTATCAAAGGTTTTTTTTATTAATAAATAAAGACATTATTTATAGCTATATTTTTAACTTATTTATTATAAGTTTAAAAAAAGCTTTTCTAAAAAACGTTTTTTTATGTCAGGTATATAGTTCTAATGCCAGATTATGGTGTATAGTGAGTGATTATGTGCCAGATTATGGTGTATAGCAAGTGATTATGTGCCAGATTATGGTGTATAACGAGTGCGGAGCAATTAACATTGTTAATTGCTCCGAACAAAAAATGTTAAAAAAAAAGATATAAACATGTAAAGGAAGTGTTGTGTAATTTATAATTTAAAATTTATAAAAAATACAATTAACTATTAAAAAAAATTTAAATTAATATTATATAAGACCTAAAATAGAATGTTTGTAAATAAATAGAAAACAAGACTTGTGCGTTTTCCAGTTTTAAAGGCCAAAAAAGCATTTGAGAAAAAATTTTAAAATTACCTTGTTTTATTTAAAATTTTTCCATATAAATTGGTGAATGGTCACAATCAAGTAGTGAATGCCTGAGGGAAGAATAAAATAGAAAAAGATTAAGGAGAGTGAGTTTTCAAACAATTCAGTTATTCAAAATTAAATTGATGGAATCAACCTCTCTGAGAGTTATCATAGAGTTCAAGAAACTTTACTTTCAGATCCATTAAAGATCTGCCCTAAATGAGTATTTTTTTATCGAGACACTATCTCTACTTAACCAAGAGCCCCAAGGCAGCAGAATTTTAAGTCACTTTATTTCTCCTAGCCTTCGCCTATAAACAAACACGGAAGCAAGGCAAACTTTTTAAAATAGCTAAACTATTTTAACCAAAAACATAAATATTAGCAAAACAATAGTAAAAAAAAAAATATTTTTGAAACTTTTTATTTTAGGACACTTTTGTAAAATAAGTTAAATGTTATTACTTTTTCTTTTTTTGACTTTTTTCAAAACATAAATTTTTTTGCTATTTAATAAGAAGATTAATGTTCTTTTAGACTTCATCAAGAGATGTCTTTATTAAAGTTAAAAGGTATTGGATATTTGCACTCTCAAGTTTGTGGTTTATCTAAATTCTCTCAATTTGCTCATAAAGCTGATCAAATTATATCAAAAATGCAATCCAATTCAATGGTCCCAAAACCTGAAGGATACAAATATAGTCATAATAATTCAGAAACTGAAATAAATGCTAATTCCTTTACTTCTACTTTGAATAAAAACAAATTTCGGTATGTAATTGTTTAATTTTTTTTTTGGTAATTATTAAGTTTTTAAAAAATGTTTTATGCAAAAAGACTATTTTTAATTTTTAAAATTTTTTTAGGTATCTTCCCAATAAAATTTTACCTCGTTGTCGTTTTCTTTTGCCTCTTTCTAAAAAGAGATTAACATTTGTTAAGGAAATGCTTCACAGTAGTGAACGATCAGCTCCTCAGCATATACCAGTTATTTTTATTGATCGATCTATTCCACTCTCTCAAAGAAAAACTGAGAGTGACACAGTTTTTAAGCAATTGTATTATGGTGTTCTGCAGAAACAATTGAATTACAGGTTTGATAGCACACTTTGCATTATAATTTTTTTAGGTCTTTCTTTTAAATTTCAGAAAGAATTTAAATGTTATATATTTTATATTTTTTTTATATCTTATATTAAATATTAAATATACATTGTAAAGTTTGATATACCAGTTTATTTTTTTCAACATTGCAAATAGTTTATTAAGGTAATAAATTTTTACTTAGCCAATAACTTTCAATTTTTTTTTTTAGTATTTAATAATCATAATATATACAATATAATAATAATAATAATGAATAATAATATAAAATTTAAGTTTTTAATTTACAAAAATTTACCAAATTACCCAAAAACATTGGGTAAACAAATTTTAAAAGAAACATAAATTATTCTTGAATGATATTTTTAGATATAATTCTAAACAATACAAAATGTATAACAAAAGTATAAAATTAATTTTACAAAAGTATATAAGCAAAGAATTAAATAAGTATTAAATTAAAAAAGAGTTTTAAGTTTTTTTTTATGATTGATTCTTTAATACTGTTAGTGTTGAATATATTTATATACATTTAATATTGAATTATTATTATAAAAAAATTAAATTTTTACTTGGAGCTATATTTTTTAGATCAGAAACTAAAAAAATTGCTAAAAGCCTCACTTAAGACCAATTGAAAGTTGTCTATAATGTGTGTACTTTCAATTCCAACAAAGATCTTTGCCCTAAGCTCCATTTATTTCAGAGAATCTCCTCAATTACTGAAAAAATATATTTATCTAACAATTAATAAAACATGGATTCTTGTCATGATTCCATGGTTCTGCACCTATTTTATTTAAGGGAGGGGTGTGAGATACTGCAAGTTGCTGTCCCCATTTGAGGCATCTAAAAACCGTGCATGTGAGAGAATAAGGAAATGGAATATTACTAATATTTTTGTGTTTAACAATAGCTTACATTTAAAAAAAATTTTGTTGCAGACTTTCTAATTTTTGCAGAGGCACTGGGTTTAGAGAAAAGAGCTGTTGATGTGAACCTTTTATACCCTCTGTGTTCTTCCAACAAGAAGATTAACCCTGATCTTTTCCAAGTTTTTTATATCTAGATAAATGTAATAAATAAATATAAAATCTTATAGATTATACAATACCACAAAATATGTGTGTGTACTATAAAATTTAAAATGTGATACTTTATAAGATTTTATATTCATTTTATACATTTATTTAACCATAAAGTTATAAATTTAAAGATAATTTACAAGATAGGGTTTGGTGAATTAAAGCATCTACATCTAATACTTATATTAAATTTAAATAAACAAACGATATCAAAATATATATACAAATTGCCAATTCTCTTCTAAAAAATGCAACTTATAAAAAAAAAATCCTTTGAAGCTACTCAAACAACCTACTTTTTAACAACTCAGTAACTAAAATAACATAAATGCAAAAAAAAAAAGATTAACAAAATGTAAATGAATTAAACAAACTATGAAACAAGATAATAAATTAAAATGTAAACAAATAATAACTTATACTTAAGTCTACAAGTCTTAAAACTAACCTACAAGTCCAAACTTTTATATAAGTAACATATAATAAAGTAAGCATAAAATAAATTAAATTAATTAATAAAAAATAATAATAAATAATAATAATAAAATAGTTACATATAATAAAGTAATCTACAATAGGCTAAGTATAATAAATAAATCTAAAATGGTGTTGCATTGTTTCCTGCCTAGGATGATAAACATCAGATCTTCTTGACTCTATTCATGTTTATTTTTTTGTGCTTTTTTGGTAGTGGTTATACACCTCTTTCCTTTATACTCTTTCCTTCTTTTAATTTTAATTTGATTCGCATCATTAGTTTAAATTTTTTTTTAATAGTTAATTGTATTTTTTATAAATTTTAAATTATAAATTTTAGTTATAAATGCACTCAAAGTTACTTGAATTTTCTAAACTGATCAATTGATAACTGATAAAGTTTTTTCATAAAGGTGGAACAAAAAGACATATGAACAGTGGTGGGAAGTAAAATTTATTGGAGAAGGCATAATTGATCAAGGTGGTGGTTTTAGAGATAGTCTTGTAGAAATTTCAGAAGAACTTTGTCCACCCAATCCAGAAGTTATTTCCCCACTCCCTTACTTTATAAAGACACCAAATCAAAGATCTGGATCAGGAAATCATTTGGATTGTTTTACATTAAACCCATCTTGTGATGACTTTTCACTTTTTTATTGGTGAAAATGCTTTTATTTGTTTTTACATCTTTTTTGTTTTTTTTTTGTTTTTAAATGGTTAAAAAATAGAGACATTTGTTTGGTAGATTTTTTATCTGTTACTGTTGAAAAATAATTTAAGAATAATTTTTAGGATTGGACAACTAATGGGTGCATGTTTTCGAACAGATGAATCATTACCCTTAACTCTAGCTCCTTATATTTGGAAAATTCTTGTTGGTGAGCATGTGACGTGGGAAAAAGATTATGCAACTGTAGATGAAGCAGCAGTTCGAAATATTGGTAAAAAAATGCTGTTATTGTATTTAAAAATAAAATAGAAAATTATAGACATTTCTTTGTTATATAGTTTTGTATATTAAAAGAAGAATCTTTATTAAAACTATAATAAACTATAATAGAAGAAACTTTAATTTAGCAACCACCTATTTGGAAAACAACTTTTTTTTAAAAAGTACCATATATTCAAAAGGTTTTGCAGATATTTAAACAGTTACGAAAAATCATCATCTTAAAATTTCATTGTATGCAGCAGTGTATGCTACCAGCTTGTTACTGCCACTTGAAAAAAAGTTGTTTGAATTGCAGTTTTATATTTAAATTTATATGAAACATTAATGGTGATATGAACAATAAAGTTGCAAGAATAAAAATATTTAAAGAGTAAAAAAAGTTGTTGCTCTATTTTTACAAACACTTTTTAAGGTTGGCTTGAAAGTATTGACGAAGACACTTATTCTGAGCTTAAAATTGAAGAAGTCTTCACTACTCACCTAAGCAATCAAGTTGAGTTTGAGCTTTGTCCTAATGGTTTAAATAAAATTGTGAAATGGAATGATCGAAAAGAATTTTCACTTTTGGTACGAAAAGCTCGTATGTTAGAAAACATAAATCAGGTTAGTTAAGATAATAGTAGTGAGAAAAATTTGATTTTTCCATATGGGAAATTTGTAACTAACTTCATAATATTGTTATGTCAAAAGTATCTGTGTCAATGTAGAAAAGACTTATCAACCATCTTTATAGTAAAGTTTTTAAATACAAAAAATAAAAATAAAAAAGGATTTTTTCATTTTCCAACTTTTTAATTTTTTTATAAAGATATTCAATTACTTTGGTTTTAATAAATATTTAAAGAATGTTTAATTTAAAAAACATTTTTGAATCTTTTTTGAATTTTTTTTTGAATTTGTTACAACTTAAGATGTTAAAATTTAAATGTTTTTAGATTAAAGCTCTACGCAGTGGCTTGACATCTGTTATACCAGAAGGAGTGTTATCATGTTTAACATGGTGTGATCTAGAGAAAGGTGTATGCGGTGACCCTTGTATATCAGTTGAAGGTCTTAAAGCAAACTGTATGTTTTTAATTTTACAAGTTTACATCTTAAGGACATTTAATAAAGTTTTTTTAATCTGTAATGTATAATCCTTTTATACAACAACTAGTTTTTTTTTTCACATGTGTATATTCGATGTTTACTAGTTGTTTTTTGTTGTTTTTTAAAAACATTTTTCATAGGTAATAAAACTTTTAAAAACTTTTAAGGGTAATTTAAATTACATCTGGTTGCTGATGACTCCCTGTATGGAGTCATCAGCAACCAGATGTAAGATTTTTAGGAAGACCATTAATGTAGATAAGAAACAATACATGACCAAGAATAGAACCTTGAGGTACCCTAGAAGTTACATGAAATGAAGAAGAGTGTTGGCCTTCGAGGATGACTTTAACACTGGAGTTAAAAAGAAATGGTTTGATAATCTCAAATATTTGTCCATATACATTATAAATATGACCAACATGCCAAATTTTATCAAAAGCTTTTGATATGTCAAGAGCAATAGCCCTTGCTTTGCCACATCTATCTGATGCCTTTATTGCTGTCTCTATCTATTGCTGTCTCTAATACAAAGATATGAAAAAATAAAAAAAATAAAAGTCGAAATTTTAATATTTAATTACTTTGAACTTTTAATCAAAGTTGGTAAACCATTTGATCCATCATGAATCTTTTCTTTAAAAAAATTTTAAAAAAAAAACGTTCGAAATTTTGAAGTTAAATTTATTTAGATTTGTTTAAAATGATACCATTATATTGCTTAGTTCTACTCTAAAATTTTGTTAATTTTGTTTTATACTAATTTTATAACGAACCTGTATATTCAGCTATTGTTCACCAATTGAATTGTTTAAAAGTTTTTTTTGTAATTTCAGTTTATCGGTGCTTGGTAATTTTTACATTTAAAAGTATTACTATGTAACAGAATGTCATGTAACAGTAGTTTTGTTTATTAAAATTTTTTGATTGTTTTTATTGTAGTTTTCAGCACTGATGTTAAAAATGAAATCAGTTTTGTGCTAACATCAATACTGGTTAAGATTTTTATGCTTTTATTTTATTATTTGTAGAGCATATTTTAAGAATATGCTCTACAAATATGTGTGTGTGTGTGTGTATATATATACATTTATATATATATATAGGGGAGAGTGGGGTAATGGCGAACGCGGGGTAACTCCGAACATGGTCAAAACAGCATTGTAAAAAAATAAATTCGACAATTTTTTTTTACCTGCTGAGAAGGGATCCTATGCTCAGTTCCAGACGTGCAGTAGTGTAATGAAGCTGCGGATGTTGTACACTATAATTTGATTTTAAATTTTTCTGATAATTTTATGCAACTTTTTTCTTGAGTAACACTCTGTTGTAGCTTCTATGGAAATAAAGTCACTCCTTTTTTTTGTTTTTGTTGCATAATATAGTTTTTAGACTTAGTTATTACAATTAGCTTTTTATTCGCTATTACACAACAGTGCTTGTGATTGCCCCCCAATGTGTTCGGAATTACCCCACGTAGGCAGGGTAATTCCGAACACCAATGGTTTTATTTCTGGCATAAATTTTTATTTTATAATAAGATTTTTAAAAATTCCTTTTGAGGGTTTGTGACTGAGTAGTTAAACTAATTGATAAGCAATAAATATGATCAATTTTGTATAACTGGTGTCTTTAATTCGCATTCCCGCTTAGGTGTTCGCCAATACCCCACTCTCCCCTATATATACA